>NW_025842431.1:0-4926 GCF_002878395.1 Capsicum annuum | reverse complement strand
GTTTGGGTAGTTGTAATAATGTAAAAGCATGATTGTATCAAGGAAAATGTATTTAGGTCATTTATGTGCCCGTACGGGGGGGGGCCTTTGTGGATAATATTTAATGGTTGTGAGACATTATTTGCTATATGTGACCGTGTGGGATTTTGTATGATGTTGTTGGTCTATTAATATATGTATGCTTGATTGCCCTCTTTTTTATGGGAAAAATCAAGATTTTAGGATTTATGCGGTATCAATGACATTTTCTTGCATGTTGCACTTGATGATTTGTGGATTATACTGGATTCCTAGATGGTTGGTTAATTTGAGTGAATTTTTCACTCACATAATTGGTATATTGGTTGGATATTGGATATTCTCCTTTTGGTTGATTGTGATCATTATGTAATCATATCATATTCATTAATGAAATATTGGTACCACCGTAGAAATACTAAAAATATTGGATTTTTCTAAATGAAAATGTGGCATCTTTAAAAGCCCTCTACCGATGTATGTGCTGGAGAGGAGTTATGGATATTGGTATTGGATATTGGTTGTATATGGGTTGACAAACCCCTCATAGTTCCTACCTCAGGAGCATAGCTCGATAGGTGTATACAAAGGTTGTGCGATGACCTCATGCATTATCATCATTATCATCATCATTGCATTCCAGATATATTGTGTTTGTTCTGTGTTGTGTTTCTATTCCTGGGATGATATCTGTCTATTGTATTCCTTTCCCCTACTTGTACCTGTAATACATGCATATCTGTGTTTTTTCTTGTATTAGTAGTTTTTTTATGTGTATATAGTAGACTATCGTTTGCGACATTCTCTGATTACAGGTGACGTGTCCATAATTTATGTTTATATACTTTATTTTATACTTTATTTAGTCAGCCTATGATACCTATTGAGTATAAGTGGATCATACTCATCCCTACTGTGCCTTTTCGATTCAGATTCAGGTATAAGTATGCTGCACGGATAGCTAACTCAGGCGGCATTTGGAATATATTTGAGGTAGCAGACGTCCTATGCTTCGGGAGTTGGTCTGCTACCTCTTTATGTCTATTTTCATGTTTTATTTAGTATTCTAAGATAGATTTTAGATTTGTTTTGGACTATTATTGTATCTTTGACATCCGAGATGTATTTAGTAGTTCTTACACTATGATAGCAGATTTTGGAATTTGATTTGGTATCTTGATTGAATTTCCTCTAGTATCATGTTTGTGTGGTTCGATTTCGCTCTAGAAGTCTTATCGTGGATTTTTAGTATTGATTTTCTTTTTTATATCAGTTCGGGTGATAGGATTACTTGTCAAGGCTTGCTGCGACAAGTGTCATCATGATCCTTGATTTTTGGATCGTGGAAAAATATGGTTATGATAAAGATAGTATTGACTTAATCTCACCTTTTTCATAATTTTTTTAGCTTTAATCACTCGTAAAAACTAATTTTAATTTTCTTTATATATAGATATGGAATATTCACAATTTGTCCATCCAGGACCATCAGAATATGATGTTTTTAGTGTACAAATTTAGCACCGATCAGAGGCAATTTAGACAGAAATATTAGCCAAAGAAGATACATGTTTAATATTGAGTTGTGGGGATACTAATTTTTGGCAGTATGTTAGAAATCATATGTTCCATCCCCGTCTCCTAAATTATTAGTTATTGTGGATTTTGGGGAATTATAGTTGTAGGATACGTGGCTTATGACTATTCCCTTATTATTGCACTAGTTGAAAGTAGCAGTCAGAAACACATACCTTTCACCTGAGAATAGGTGAAGCAACTACAATTTTACAGGATATGAAACTCGAGTTTGAAATGGTCGTACATGGAACTCTTATTCTTCAACTAGATGGGAGCTGTTAGCAGGTGGCAAATATCTGCTCAATTAACAGGATGGTTAACCCAACACATTTGAAACTTTTTCATTTTTCCTTGTCCTTCAAAATTTTAGATGAAAAAGTAAAGGGTTCCTAACTCTAATTTTTGTCTTGGATTGATGTAGACTAAGTTCTACAGATTATGAGTGTGAGAGAAATATGAGAGTGAGAGAGAGTGTTATAAAGAGAAGGAGAAACACAATCTTTAAAGTCTTTTTAAAACTATTATTATGCTTTGGGAAAATAAAAATTCTATTATTATAGATGGTAAATATTTTTTAATTTAGTATTTCTACATGATTTTTCCTCTAAAATGTATTGAGCTTGTTTGGTAAGAAATCAGCACATGATATAAAAAAGTGAATTATACATACAATATAAATATATTATAAGTATCATAAAATGTATTATGTTTGTTAGTAAGAAATTTACAGTATGTACTAAAACTGAATTATGCAGGAGCAAAATATATTACAACTGTCGTTTATATTTAATAAACAATTTTTTATACAATTTTAACGTCGTCTTCAAATATTCATATATTCATATCTTCAAATCTTCATATTTCAAAGATTCACATACTTCCAATTTTAAATATTCATATCTTCTCTTTAAATCTGCTAGAAATTTAAATTAAATTTTAAAAAAAAATCAAGGATTGCCTTTTGGGCTGATGAATTTACCAAAAAACATGTCTCAATTTGGATGAAAATTTCCTGAATTGAGAATTTAAAAATCCTAATTGGAGAATGCAACAATCCATTTGAGAAGCAATTAACGAAGTTCTTTGGGTGAAACCACCAGCGAACAAATATTAATAAAGGGGAAAAGTTTTAAAAATATCCCTCTACTTTGATAAATTGGTTAAATTTGTCCCTCGTTATACTATTGAGCCAAATATACCCTCAATGTTATATTATAGAGCTAAATATACCCCTGCCATGAGCAAACTTATTAAAAATACCCCTCTTTTTAACACTTTTCTACCATGACAAGGTGAGAGACACGTGGTGTGATACTTGGGTCAAGTGGATGCCACATCAGCATTACAATTTTTTTTCTTTTTTATTTTAAATTTTTTGCTTCAAATTTTATTACCTATTTTTAAAATTTTGATAATTTAAATACTCATATTTATTTATTTAAAATAAAATAACCACCATCGTTAATAAACATCGATATCTCCTCACCAAACGAAAGAGAACCACCACCAAAGGCGGCAAAAGAAAAAAATATGTCACCTGTCGAGTTGTAAAGAGCAAAAGCGGCAAGTTTGGGAACTAAATTACCGAAGAAGATAGTGGATTTTAAAAAGTTCGGTGGAGAGATACCGAAAATGGGGGTTAAAGGTTAGCAAAATGCTAGAAAAAATTGACACCGCCATGGATCTTTTACTACTAATGATAGTGATTAGTCTTTGTTTGGGTGTTGAATACTCACATATTTTATTCTTTTAAAAAATGATAAATTAAATAGTTAAGTAAATAAAATTTGAAGCAAAAAATATCAAATGAAGAAAGAAAAAAATCATATGTTGAGGTGCCATGTCACGTGGCATCCACCTCACCCAAATGTCACGCCACATGGATCACACTTTATCGTAGTGAAAAGTGTTAAAAAGAGAGATATTTTTGATAACTTTGTTAATGGAAGGAGTATAATTGGCCCGATAGTATAGCAGCAGGGGTATATTTGACTCAATAGTATAACTTCGGAAAAATTTAGCCAATTTATCAAAAAATAGGGGTATTTTTGACCTTTTTCCCTTAAAAATCAATGGTTCAACAGCTGCGTCAATTGTAAAATTAGTAACACATGAATATAAGTGTTGTTCTGGACTGATGTTAAGTTGAGTTGTAGAATTTATGATTGAGAGAAAAATGGCAGGGAAAGAGAGAGAAAGAGGGCGAGGAGAAATACAAACTTCAAATCCTTTTAAAGATATTGCTATGTATTGAAAAAAATATATATATTGTTATAGATGGTAAACATTTTTTTAAAAAACATTTATAATACATTTATATTGTACTAGTTTAGTGTACGTGCTTTGCACGTGGTGTTTAATATTAAAAAAGAACATTACATGGAAATTATATAACATCTTGTTTTTGTGTAAGATTTAATTTGTAGATCCATTGTATCATATGTACATCCACAATTTCCACTAGCTTATTTAAGTGTCCTCTTCATCGAGCCACCACCATATTTCACAAATCTTTTCTAATTTTATCATCAGTTCGATCATTAAATAATTGATATCATCAAGTGTTTTAGCTGATTTCCATTCTATCGATATCAAACTTTCAGCTGCAAGAAGAAAAAGAACTCTTATCTAAACTTTGTAATATTGTTCTTATTTTATCCTTTTATAAAGTCATTTTTATACTATATTTTTTAAATATAAATATCATTTCAAGTAGAATTTTATTAATTGAATGTGCCATCATCTTAACAAATGATAAAAAGTTAAAAGTATATAAGAGAATATTTTACTGTACGCAACAACTTTAGAGTAGATCCTTGTAATCTAACTATCTTTGAATTCCCCATACATTGCGGAAGTTTTAGTGCACTGATCTGCTATTGCAGAACATTTAAGTTCGAATTTCAGAAAGCAAAAAGGTTACGCTCCACGTGATATAACTCTTAAGTATATTACCATTGAAGTTCAGACACACTAAGCCAAATTGAAAACAATAAGGTAATTAATATTCGGCTAATTAATAAATTTGTCATATTTTTTCAATATCTAAAAAACTTTTATTCATTTTACAGTAATCTTACTAAGGTCAATTCACAAACAAAAATAAAAAACCACCTAACTTTACATTGATCCTAATCCAAAAAGCTATCCAAATTCAAACTACTTAAAGCTAATGAACTTAGTAACAACCTTAGTCCCTTAAAAAAAAACAGGCCTCACTATAGTGTGAATATTCATAGATGTAATAGTTGGCTTCTTGTTGATCCTAGTTATTCTAGAAGATTCCTGAGCAAGCTTCTCAAAATATCAAAAATAAAACTGTTTATTATA
>NW_025842430.1:0-4749 GCF_002878395.1 Capsicum annuum | reverse complement strand
TAAGCTCTAATAAAATACAATTGGTTGCTGGAAATATTAGGGATGGTACCTTTTATGTATTGGGATCAAATGACATAAAATTTCATCATTCCCCATGAAATTTTGTTCAATGATTGATTTCATGACTCTTTTGGTCGCGATCGCAACTTCTGCTTCTATCATGGTAGTCACATATGCGACTCAACAGGTTGCTTATGCAATATCTTTGACTTTCCCAACCTGTTGCATTTGTGAGCCATGTAATTGTGATTGCTATTTCTTCTACTGTCTTGATAGGTCGTGTTCGGATCCTCAGATTGCGTAAGCGATACTTGAGGGTTGTTTCTTAGACACATCTTTAGGCTTTTCTTATTCAACTCTTTTTCCTTATTTCTAGCTTGAACTTAACTCCTATTTCACTAAGATGCCTTCAAACGATACACATACTAGAAATTAGTGCATTTTATAAGGCAATTAGCCTCATATGATCAATTTAGCTACCTTATTTTATAAGACATGCGATATAAATGAGTGGTGAAATTGTAACTCATCAACACCTCCAACTTAAAAACTTTATTTGTCCTTAAGCAACCCAATTTCACAACTCAATGAGACTATCAAATGCTTTATTACTGCCGTTGTGTATTTTTTTGAGAGTTGTAGCTATGGGCATTGATGGTAGGATAGGGTCATATCCGAGGGGGATGGGGCGGGAGCCTGTGTTAGGGGTAGGGAAGGAGGAAAGGACGAGTGTGAGAGTGGGGCTAGGCCCGACGTTAGGGGAGGTAGAGAAAGATGGGTTGCTAGAGTTGATAGGCTATGGGTTGGGTCTTGGAATATAGGTACTCTTCAGGGTAAGTCTATAGAGCTAGCGGAGATTCTTAGAAAGAGGAAGATCAATATTGTGTGTGTGTAGGAGACTATGTGGGTAGGGTCTAAGGCTAGGGATATGGATGGTTACAAGCTTTGGCACTCTGGTAGTGAGAGGTGAAGGAATGGAGTTGGCATCTTAGTAGATGAAGATCTTAGAGGGTAGGTAGTAAAGGTTTAGAGGATCAGCGATAGGTTGATAACTGTTAACTTGGTCATTGGGGGGTATACTCTGATCGTGTGTAGTATTTATGCACCACAAGTGGGCTTGGATGGGGAGGAGAAGATGTGGTTTTGGGAGGAGTTGGATAAGGTGGTGAGCGGAGTGCCTATTTCTAAGAAGATTGTTGTAGCAAGAGATTTCAATAGGCATATTGGGGTGTTACCAGGAGGCTTTGGCGATATGCATGATGATTTTGGTTTTAGGGAGAGAAATGATAAAAAAGTTGCTCTGTTGGATTTTGTGAGGTCCTTTGGGTTGGTAGTGGTGAATTCAAGCTTCCCAAAGAAGAACAATCACCTAATCACCTTTTGAAGCGCGATATCCAAGATACAAATTGGCTTTTTACTGCTTAGGGAAGGGAATAGGGTGTTGTGTAAGGACTATAAAGTCATCCCAAGTGAGAATATTTTGACTTAGCATAGGCTCTTGGTGATGGACTTAGGTATTAAAAAAGATAAGAAGAGAAGGGGTGAGGAAGGTAGACCTAGAATTAAGTAGGGCGGCCTTATGCTGATGAATGCGAAGGAGATAGGGCAGAAGGTAGCGGGAATAAGGTTGTGGAAGTTTAGGGGAGACGTGGATGATATGTGGTATAGGGAGGCTAGATGCATCAAGAAGACTGCCAGTGAGGTGTTGGGTATTTACAGGGGCTGTGCTGGCCTTCGTGGGGGGGGGATTGGTGGTGGAATAAAGAAGTTAAGAAGAAAGTAAAGACTAAAAAAGGGGTGTATGCTAAGTTGGGTAAGAGTAAAGATAAAGATGAGAAGCGGGCTAATAGGGAGAAGTATAAGATAGCTAGGAATGAGGCTAAGTTAGCAGTCATGGCGGCAGCGTTCGAGAGTTTGTATGTGGGGTTAGAGAAGAAAGGAGGGGAAAAAGGGTTTTAGCCTTACTAAGGTTAGGGAGAGAAAGAGTCGTGCCCTCGACCAGGTGAAGTGCATTAAGGGGGAAGATGGTAGAGTATTGGTAGAGGATGGTCACATTAAAAAGAGACAGTAGTCGTACTTTGATAGGTTATTAAATAAAGAAGGGGATAGAGTTATTGAATTAGGGGAGCTGGAGCACATAGAGGAGTGTCGTGAATTTAGTTATGGTAGACATTTTAAGGTAGAAGAGGTCAGAGAGGCTATTCGTAGGATGTGTAGGGGTAGGGCGACGGAGCCTGATGAGATCCCTGTGGATTTTTTGAAGTTCTCTGGCGAGGCTGGCTTAAGGTGGTTGATTGAATTGTTTAACGACATTTTCAAGTCAGCAAAAATGCCCGAGGCTTGGAGATGGAGTACTATAATCCCTCTTTATAAGAACAAAGGTGGCATTCAGAGTTGTAATAACTATAGAGGTATTAAGTTATTGATCCACACTATGAAGATTTGGGAGAGAGTGGTCGAGTTAAGGTTGAGGAGGATAGAGTCTATCTCAGAGAATCAGTTTGGATTTATACCCGGGCGCTCGGTGATGGAGGCAATTTACCTGGTGCGGAGACTGATGGAATAGTGTAGGAAAAGGAAGAGGGATCTGCATATAGTGTTTATCAACTTGGATAAGACATACGGCAATCGGTGGCGTATATTAGAGCAATCAAGGACATGTATAATAGAGCTAAGACTCAGGTGAGGACGGCGGAAGGAAACTCAGAGTATTTCCCTATCTTGATGGGGTTGCACTAGGGTTCCACTCTTAGCCTGTTTTGTTTTGGTTTGGTGATGGATGTGTTGACGCGGCGTATTCAAGGAGAGGTGCCTTGGTGTATGCTTTTTGCAGATGATGTCATTTTGATTGATGAGACGCGGGTGTGTGTGAATGATAAATTAGAGGTGTAGAGACAAACCCTTGAATCTAAAGGGTTCAGGTTGAACAGAAGCAAAACAAAATATTTGGAATACAAGTTTAATGTTGTGAGGCAGGAAAGCGAGGTAGTAGTAAGGTTGGATTCCCAGATGGTGGGTAAGAGGGATAGTTGTAAGTATATGGGGTCTATGATCCAGGGGAATGGTGAGATTGACGAGTATGTCTCCCACCGTATTGGGGCGAGATGGATGAAGTGGAAGCTCACCTTGGGGGTGTTATGTGATAGAAAGGCGCCGCCCAAGCTTAAAGGCAAATTCTACAGGGTGTCAGCCCGTCCAGCCATGTTGTATGGAGCGAAATGTTGGTCAGTCAAGAACTCTCACATTCAAAAATAGAAGGTGGCGGAAATGCGGATTTTGCATTGGATGTGTGGGCTTAATAGGGGTGATAAAGTTTGAAATGAGACTATTCAGGAAAAGGTTGAGTGGCTTCGGTGGAGGATAAGATGCGGGAAGTCTGATTGAGATGGTTTGGGCATGTGATGAGGAGGGGCACAGATGCCCCGGTTCATAGATGTGAGAAGGTTGCTTTGGATAGTTTCAATCGGGGTAGGGGTAGGCCAAAGAAATATTAGAGAGAGATGATCAGGTGAGACATGGAGCAGTTACAGCTCATTGAGGACATGACCCTAGATAGAAAGATCTGGAGGATGTGGATTAGGGTAGAAGGCTAGTGCCAGTTTAAGTCGTTGGGGTAGGGCATTGCTTGGTAGATGTATTATTCTTGCTAGGACACTTTGTTGCATGCTTTATTATGAATGTGTTTACTATGCTTTGTTTATTATTCCTTGTGGGTGGCGTATTTATGTCTAGACATCTTGTTCCATAATTTATTAATTATTTCTTTATTACTCTTTGTCTTGAGCCAGTGGTCTATCGGAAATAGCCTTTCTACTTCTCTTGAAGTAGTGGTATGGACTGCGTACATCTTACCCCCTAGACCCCACTATGTGGGAATACACTGGGTTTGTTGTTGTTGTTGCAAGGATATTCCAACTACATTGTATGAAGATAATGTTGCATGTATAGCTCAGTTGAAAGGAGGTTACATTAAAGGAGACTGAACAAAACATATCTCACCAAAATTCTTTTTTCACTCATGATCTTGAGAAGAAAGGTGAAATAAATGTTCACAAATTCATTCGGTCGATAATTTGGCAGACTTGTTCACTAAAACATTACAAACCTCAACATTTGAGAAGATGATATTCAATATTGGGATGTGACATCTCTGAGAAATGAAATGATGTTTGCATCAGGGGGAGTACAGTACGCGCTGCACTCTTTTTTTCTTGGCCTAGGTTTTGTCCCAAATGGGTTTTCCTAGCAAGGTTTTTAACAAGGCAGTAAACAATGCGTATAAGAATATATGTGTACTCTTTTTCCTTTACTAGGATTTTTCTTTCCACAGGATTTTTCTTTAGTAAGGTTTTAACAAGGCAAATTGTATCAATGGACATCCAAGGGGGAGTATTGTAAATAATTGTAATAATGTGGATGACGATAATTTATTGTTTTAGTTCCTCCATTATTTTTTGGTGTAATTCCTCCATTACTTCTTGGTGTAATTCCTCCTTTAGTGTAGTAACTCCCACACCTCCACTACCTCCTCATTAATCATCATATTTATGACACCTCTTGAAACCCCTCCCCCCCCCCTCCCTATGTAATACTATAAATAGAGGTCTGAAGGAAGATGTTCAATACACTTGAAAGAATTATATTATATTGTTATCTTGCTATCTGTGATTCTTGTTCTTAATATTGAAATAAAACGACATATTTTACCTTTTTAGTGTGTTCTAAAAAGCATGTTCTTTCATTTTTTTT
>NW_025842429.1:0-1082 GCF_002878395.1 Capsicum annuum | reverse complement strand
TTCGTAGTGTATTGTGATACATCCAGAGTAGTTTTGGGTTGTGTCCTCATGCCTCATGGTAAGGTCATAGCCTACGTCTCCAGAAAGCTTAAGCCCCGTGAGAAAAATTATACTACTCATGATCTTGAGTTAGCAGCCGTAGTATTTGTCGGGAAGATTTGGAGGCACTATTTATATGGTGTTCATTTAGATGTGTTCATAGATTATAAGACTTTATTATGTATTTTCTCAAATAGATCTCAATCTTCGTCAGAGAAGATGGTTAGAGCTCTTGAAAGATTATGACATGAGTGTCCTTTATCATCCAGGCAAGGCCAATGTTGTGGCCGACGCTCTCAGTAGACTGTCTAATGGTAGTATTGCTCATGTTGAGGACTGTAAGAAGAAGTTAACTAAGGAAATCCATCATCTTGCCAGACTGGATGTTCTCTTAGTCGATATAGAAAAGGATGACATATGGGTTCAGAGTAGTTCAGAATCATCTCTAGTTTTTGAAGTGAAAGAAAAGCAAGATAGAGACCCCAGTTTAGTCAAGTTAAAAGAGTCTGTCAAGGATCAAAAAGTAGAGGTTTTCTCCCAAGGAGGAGATGTTGTTCTACATTGTTAGGGTCATCTTTGTGTTCTAGTTGTAGATGACTTAAGTCAGCGAATTCTTGCAGAACTACATGGTGCATGCTAATATATTCATCCAGGGGCCACAAATATGTACCACGACTTGTGGGAAATCTATTGGTGGAGTGGGATGAAGAGAGATGTTACAGAGTTTGTGGCCAAGTGCTCTATATTTCAGCAGGTTAAGATAGAGCATCAGAATCCTAGTGGGTCCATACAGGAGTTCAGTATTCCTACTTGGAAGTAGGAAGTTGTGAATATGGACTTCGTGATGGGTTTATCTCGTACCCGTCATCAGCATGTTTCAGTTTAGGTCATTATAGATAGTATGACCAAATCAGCGCATTTTTTTCAAGTCCATACCTCTTTTTCAGTCAAGGATTATGCCAAACTCTACATTAGAGAATTGGTCAGATTGCATGCTGTTCCGCTATCTATTATTTCAGATAGAGGTACTCAGTTCACCTCTT
>NW_025842428.1:0-11335 GCF_002878395.1 Capsicum annuum | reverse complement strand
ACACGTTATCAGCACGAGACTCTGCCGTCTTAAATTTGAAGGCTAAGGTATTATTTTCTTTCTTCTCATAATGCTAATAATCTTGCAAAATTTGAGTTCGTTGCCTCGAGCAAGAACTACCTTTAATGAGTATTGAATGCTGAAATTCACTTAGATGCTATGGGTCTTAGAAACACCATAAAGAAAGAAAATACAACATCTCATCAAAATCGTGCTAAGGCTATGATTTTCTTGCGTCATCATCTTGACGAAATTCTGAAAATTGAATACCTTACTACTAAGGATCCACTTGTTTTGTGGAATAGCCTAAAACAAAGACTTGATCACTTGAACATGGTCATCCTCCCAAAAGCACGATATGAATGCATACACTATGAAAATAAGATGTTGGGTTCAAACCTCATTGATTTATTGCTTAAGACGCCTTTATATAGATAAGACATCGAGCTTGAATCTCAATGCACTATATTGTTGATATAATGATGGTTAAGGAAAAATAATATATTTTTGTGAAAAGTCATGAAAGAAACAGTCTTATTGAATATGCTCCATTCCCTAAAGTGAATGTGATAGAAATGCTTAATATGTCTGAAAGAAGACAAGTAATTCAACGTACGAATATAAGCGTGGAGGGACAATATAATAATAATTATCAAAAGTGATAGTGTTTTCAGACACTTATTATGATTATAATATATGTTATAGAAAATTTCTCTACAACTATATGTATTCCTTCATTTGCTCCTAAATTGTAAAGCTCCGAAATCTGATTCCCGGGACGCCATATGGTGCTCCGAACTATAAGTAGTGCTGAGCTAATCCTGGCTGCCTTATACTAAATCTGAATCTCAAAATAGGGAGATATGAATGTAAAATCATAATAAATGCAGAAAATTGTCTTAATTATCTGAGTATATCTAAAAATACTAATCTCATCAGTATGATAAAGCAAATATTGAAAATCTGAATGCTGCAACAAAAATCTAAAACTGAATCTAGTAGTCTAACAAGCCTCTACTGACTGAATCTAGAGAGAGACTAGGACATATCCCGGCTAACTCAAACTGGTTGGAATGAATACTGAATCCTTTACTAATAAACTGAAAATCTGAATAACTAAGTCTCCGAACTATGATGCCTCACCAACTGCAGAGATGTAGATGAGATGCTCGAAAATCACTCAAGCTACTGAGACTGAGCACCTGAACCTATATTATGAAATAATGTAGCACATAGAAATATATGTGGATCAGTACTTTGGGAATATACTGAGCATATGGGGGTGAATGCAATAAGTAAGCAAAATCATCACAATTTATAAAATCATGCATGCTATAGGTAAATGACTCACAAAGGCTTAAGAAATCTGAAAACTGAAGATCATAAATCATGAACTATAAAGCATATAGTATAAATCTTGTAAGCCTTTACACTTAGTTCTGAAATCTGTATTCTATTCTTATTCTCAAATCATACAGGCTAAGTGAAATCTGTAAGTTTGTATTTGAAGGCTTATGTAAAGCAATATTTTAAACTCAATAACTTTAAAGCAGTAGAAAAAATACTTTATCTTAATGGTTTAGAAATCTGAAAACTTATTTTGCATTGGAGATTCTTATAACCGACATAAACCATGTGAGCATTCATAGAGTCCAATGTTCTTGTACCTCTAAAGAGGAATCCTCACGTTGGGGAGAGGAGTCATACTCTTTCCAGGGAGTATAACCTAAGTGATCACATATCTATCATCCACGTAGAAGTGGCAACAATCTAAATCCTATGTTGGCACGTAGTTCTAGGGTATACAACCGTAGTAACGTACCCATCTCGGTGATAAATACCACTTCCATTAAATATGTATGCTCATTCTAATGGAAATCCACTTTTAAAATAGTATAATAGGTTATAATGAAAACCAACTGTATATCTATAAAGCTAAATCTGTTATCTGAATTTGAAAAGTGGTTTCATATCGATTCTGAAACCAAAAGGTCAAATCTTTATCAATAATATGAACAGAATTTAGTCATAAAGTGCTCATAGCACAATCAATCTTAAAATAACAATACTCATTAGGGATTAGTGACCCATGCATCAATTTCATGTTAAAACATCATAATATTCTTGCTTGGTAATGTAAACATTGATAAATTAATTCAAAATCTGGAAATTTCTGTAATATGCATGAAAATATGAACACAATCATGTGATTCAATTTATAAATTACCGGAAATCTCATAATCTCATAAATAGAAATATTGGGTATAAACCCAATCTTTAATTTCATGGGAAATCACATAAAAATTCAGTAAATTTGTAATTAAAATAAGTTTTAGGCACAAGGACGAAAGGGTTGTCCTTGTTCATAACCCTACATACCTCAATTGATGAACAAGATGCTAAGGCTTGAATTTTGGATCCCTATTGATGCTTTAAAAGTTGAATTCTTGGAGTTCTTAAGTTAGAAATCCTTAATTTTGAATTACCTTGGAGAATTAGTGGAGGAATTGGATTCCTTGGGGAGTAAGCTTTGATGATCTAGGATTTTGTTTAAGAGTATTTTGGTGAAAAGTGGGTATAATATGCTTAGGATGGGTTAAATGATCTGTTATTCACGACTTGGGGCTAGAAAAAGACCAAAGAGCCCCTTTTTAAAATTTTACTCGGACTGCAAAAATTCTCGAAATTGGCATACGGCGGACGCGCCGTTATCGCGGTGGCCTACTGGAAACGGCCAATTGGGACCTGGAAAATCATCGCCACATTGAGATATCACGGTACACTTTTGAACTGGTATTTTGGCCACCTCCGCAACGCGACATTATCACAGAGGCTCACTAAAAAGTGACAATTATGGAATGGGACATCACCGTGATGCAGTGGATTCACGAAATCTTATTGGAAATTGATAATTGGGATATTAGACCTCTCTGCAATACGGTAAGATCACGGGGTCTCACTGCAATTTCGCAATCGTTATTTAAACGGTCTCCGCAACTCGCTATTGACCGAAATGACGGTGTTTTATGACTGAAACTTAAAATAGCCATAACTTCCTACTCGGTTATTGGATTTAGGCGAATCTTATATCGTTGGAAAGCTAATTCAATTTCTTACACATTAGAGGGTCTAAATCTGGAAAATTCTAAATGTATGAAAAGTCGTTCCCTCTTGAAGCCAACATTTGATACTCTCAATGCTAAATTGCACTAGGAAAAGTGTAGGGTGTTACAATATCTCTCCCTTGGAAACATTTGCCCTCGAATATGGCTAGTTTGACTAAGGACATCGAGGAATCTAAGGCTATACAATAGAATACACAACTGAAATAAATTGCACAACTGAATCTAAATTATATTGAACTTCTGAGCTAATTTATGAGTGCATGAATTTTTCAATGAGGACGGCTATACAGCTGAATATAAAACTAGAAAGATACTAAATTAAGGAAGAGTATTACCTTCGACTGAATCTAGATTTACGGAGAAGAGGTAAGGGTACTTGGCTCGCATATCTGCTTCTGCTTCCCAAGTGGCACCCTCAGTAGACTAATTCCACCAAAGAACTTTGACTAAGGGAACTTCTTTGTTCCTCAGTCTACAAAGAAACTACAACAGTGGAGTCGCTGATGCATTCTTAAGCATAGAAATGTGGAATACAGTATGAACAGCTGACAAGTTTGCGGGAAACTCAAGCTCATAAGCTACTTTCCCAACACGACTCATAATTCTGTAAGAGCCAACATACCGGGGACTAGGCTTTCCCTTTTTTCCAAATATTTTCACCCCTTTCATGGGTGGAATCTTCAGATATACTGAATCACCAACCTCAAACTCTAGGTCCTTTCTCTTCATATCTGCATATGATTTCTGACGACTCTGGGCTATTTTCAATTTTTCTCTAATCAACTGAACCTTTTCTATAGTTTCAAACACTGCGTTAGGCCTAAGAAAAATGGCCTCACCCACTTCAAACCAACCTATGGGTGATCTACATCTCCTTCCATAAAGAGCCTCAAACGGGGCCATTTGTATGCTAGAATGGTAACTGTTATTATAAGCAAACTCAATCAATGGAAAATGCTCATCCCAATTACCTCTGAACTCAAGAGAACATTCTCTCAATATATCTTCTAGAGTTTAGATGGTTCTCTCTGCTTAACCATCTGTCTGAGGGTGAAAAGCTGAACTAAAAAGGACTTAGGTACCAAGACCTTTCTAAAAGGGTCTCCAGGACTGGGAAGTGAACTGAGTACCCCTATTTGAAATAATAGACAAGTAAATTCCATGAAGTCTGACTAACTTTTTGATGTACAACTTAGCATAATCTTCTGCTATGTAAGACATGTGAACTGGCAAGAAATGTGCTGACTTAGTCAACCTGTCTACAATAACCCAAATCGAATCATGCTGACCACGCGAATAGGGTAAACTAGTCACAAAATCCATATTTACCTCTTCCCACTTCCAAGTGGTGATACCAAACTCTTGCATCAAACCACCAGATCTTTGGTGCTCTACCTTAACCTGTTGACAAGTTGCAAACTTTGCTATAAACTCTGCTATATCTTTCTTCATACCACTCCACCAATAGATTTCCCGCTAATTGCGATACATCTTGGTAGTACCTGGAAGAATGGAATAACGTGCGCCATGCGCTTTAGCCATAATTCTTCGTGTTAACTTATCAACACATGGCACACATAATCTTCTTTGGTATCTCGACACACCATCTCCCTCTTGGGAGAAAACCTCTACTTTTTGGTCTTTAACTGACTCCTTCAGTTTGACCAAACTAGAATACATATCTTGCTTTTCCTTCACTTTCGAAACTAGGGAAGATTCGGAACCACTCTGAACCCAAACATTCCCTTCAGCTGAATCGACCAATCTAATACCCAACTTAGCCAAATGATGAACTTCCTGAGCTAAATCTTTCTTATTATTCTCCACATGAGCAACATTGCCCATTGACAATCTACTAAGGGCCTCTTCCACTATATTGTCCTTGCCCGGATGATACAACACACTTATATCATAATCTTTCAACAATTCTAACCACCTTCTCTGATAGAGATTCAACTCTCTCTAGGTAAATACATACTACAAACTTTTATGGTCCGTGAACACATCAACGTGCACACCATACAAATAGTGTCTCCAGATTTTCAAATCAAGCACTACCGCAGCTAACTCAAGATTATGGGTTGGGTAACCCTTTTCACGAGGCTTGAGTTGTCTAGAGGCATAACCTATGACCTTACCTCTCTCCATAAACAAACAACCCAAACCAACCCTAGAGGCATCACAATAAACCCCAAAACTATCTGTACCATCAGGTAATTCTAAAACTGAGGCTGAAGTGAGTCGAGTCTTCAACTCCTGAAAACTCCTCTCGCAGGAATCTGACCATAGGAACTTAGCTTTATTTTAGATCAATCTAGATATTGGAGACGCTATAGATGAGAAAACCTCAACAAAATATCAGTTATAACCTAGTAGACCCAAGAAGCTCCTAACGTCTAACGGAGAGATAGGTCTAGGATAATTCCTTACGGCTTTTATCTTTTGGGGATCGACTCTAATGCCATCGGCAGAAACAACATGACTGAGAAAGGCTACTGATCTTAGCCAAAATTCACACTTTCTGAATTTAGCGAACAACTGATGATCTTTAAGAGTCTGCAACACAATTCAAAGATCGTCTGCATGATCATCCTCACTACGAGAGTAGACAGAGATATCATCTATAAAGACTATGATAAACATGTCCAAATACTATTTGAACACTCTATTCATCAAGTCCACGAAGGCTGCTGGGGTGTTTGTAAGACCGAAGGACATGACTAGAAACTCAAAATGACCATAATAGGTTTTGAAAGCTGTCTTTGGAATATCATATTCCCTTACTTTAAGCTGATGATAGCCAAATTTGAGGTCTATCCTTGAGAAATAACTTGCACCTTAGAGTTGATCAAATAAGTCATCAATTCTAGAAAGGGGGTATTTGTTTTTTATCATAACTTTTTTCAGCTGACGATAGTCAATGCACATGCATAAAGAACCATCTTTCTTTCACACGAATGGGACGGGAGTGCCCCATGGAGAAACACTAGGCCTTATGAAACCCTTATCTAAAAGATCTTTAAACTACTCATTTAAATATTTAAGTTTGGCCGGAGCCATATGATAAGGAGGAATGGATATGGGCTGAGTATCTGAAAGAAGGTCAATACTGAATTCTATCTCTCTATCAGGAATGCCCTTGGGAGATCTTCTGGGAAAGCTTCAGGAAACTCATTGACCACTCAGACGGACTAAATTGTTGGAGTCTCAGACGTATTGTCTTTAACTTGAACTAGATGATAGATACATTCTTTGGAAATTAACTTTCTGGCTTTAAGATAAGATATGAAATGACTCTTGGGAGACACTAAATTCCTTGACCACTCAAAGATTGGATCATCTGGGAACTAAAACTTCACCACTCGAGTGCGATAATCTATGGTTGCATAACAAGAATAGAGCCAATACATACCAAGAATAAGGCCAAAATTAAACATATCTAACTCTATTAAGTTTGCTAACATGACCTTATGAAGGATAGTGATAGGACACTTTTTGTAAATCTGCTTGGCAATAACTGACTCACCTACTGGGGTAGAAACTAAGAAAGGCTCAAGATTTTTTCAGAACTTATCTCAAAATTTGCAGTAACTAATGGGGTCACATAAGAGAAACTCGACCCAGGGTCTAACAATACATGAACATCAAAATGGAAGACACGAAGTATATCAGTAACAACATCTGGGGAACACTCCTACTCTTGATAGGCTGGTAAAGCATAAAATCAATTCTGGTACTGGCCGCCACCGGTACTAGATAAAATGCCCTGAGGAGGGGCTGGGCGACCTAGAAGAGCTGGTGTAGTAGTAGCCTAAGTCTGGTGAAGAATATCCCTATTTCCCTATCTAGCATACGGGCACTCTCTGATTTCGTGACCCATCTGGCCACAACCATAACAACCTTTCTGACCCCATAAATAGTCACCTGCATTATTCTAACCACACTTAGCATATAAGGGATGAATGGGTTTCCCACTCATACTATTCTAAGATCTGAACATAGACGACCTACTGTAGTATCCCGGGAAATTTTCCATTAAAATTTTGTGTGTAAACGTGTTGGGTTCTATCTTCTAGAATAAATTATAAATTTTTCGAGTGGAATGTCTTAGATTATGACCCACCATTGCGTACAGTATCGAATAAGCTTTCCAAAAATATGTGGATCATCCAAAACGGACACCCGAGCGACGAGTTATGAACATTCTGATCGAATCGTGAATAGTAGTGAATAGTAAAACGTGCAGGAAAAAGTACTGAGGCCTAATGTATTTTTGCTCCAACTTTAAATAATCATAATTCCTAGTACATAATGATCTAGGTGATGTACTATATATCAACAGAAAGCTCTGCGAGTCCTTTTTCCAATGAAATTGGTTTCATCCAATTTGTCTATTGGAGCAAAAAGTTATGGTCGACCTACTTCAGCCTATCAAAAGCAAATTTTTGGGTCAACTTCAAATGATCATATCTCCTCATACACAATGATCTGGGTGAGATACTATATATCAATGGAAATATAAGAGAGTCCTCTTTCTAATGAAATTAGTTTCATCCAATTTGGATATCGAATTAAAATGTTATGACTGATCTACTTCAGACTATCAAAACAGTCCACCAACAGATAGATTTGAGAATTATTTGATTTTTAGGGGCGTTTTAGTCATTCCCCCTCACCCAAAATCCGTCCAAACCCTATATTAAAGCCTATTAGAAGCATTATATGTTATATTTCATCAAATTCCCTAAAAAAAAAAAGCCTAAGCTCCTACATCCAACTTCAAGAACCTCCAAAGTTCACCATTAATTCTGCAAATTTATTCAAGATTCCAAGTTCCTAGTTCAAGAACTCCAAGAACCATCATTCAAAGGCACGATTAACATCTCAAAAATGAGTATCGATCTAAAGTTCATCATTCAAGGTATGTGGGGTTTTTCAACAAGAACTCTCTTTAGTTCATGTGCCCAAAAGTAATTTTCTTTACAAAGTCATGATTTTTATTTGATTTTTATAAATTTGAAGCATGAACCCATATTTTATGATGATTATTATAAAATATTTATGTTTATGATTTTGAAAGATGAATTTACATGTGTGGAGATATAAAGCATGAATCTTGAACGATATTTATCATGATTTTGATATTTGGTTTGTGAATCCCCATTGGAAATTGTATTTGTTTGAGAAAGTGTGTGTTATAAGCATGTTGATGTTGAATATTTGAGATATTTTGAATGATTTGATCTTTTGGTCTTAATGGAGTTATTTTGAACTCGAGTGTGAAAGAAATCCACAACGTGGTTGATTTTGATAGATGGGAAGCATGATGGCTCCCGATGTATATTTACATATTACTGAAATTATTTTGTTGTGGATTGTCTTTGAAATGATCTGAGCTAAGTTCGGGAGAAATCTTTAGCACCGAGTGGGAGGTATAAAGCGACCTTACTTCCCTAGAACTACATGCCCCTGTAGGAGTGAGCCTGAGGCTGATTTATATAGTGATCACTAGTTTGTGTGGATTTGATATCGATAGTTCTACTCTGATGGCAAGGATAGGATGGCTCTCTCCAACGTGGGTTGTACATTGGACTCCATGTAGCTCACATGGTTTATGTCGGTTATAGGATCTCCCAGTGTGTGTGTGTTTCCTTGTGTCTATGGTGAATAGTGAACTGATTTGAAAGTAGAATTGTGAAAGTTATTCTTTCAAAAGATTTAAATGATATTTACATTATGAGAATTGATATTCTTGATGAACTGAAAGTGATTGACAAATTATATGATGACTCACATGTGTTATTGTATTTATTTCATCCTCTCATGATTATGATGATTTTCTTCGGGCTATGTGAGTCTTTCATACATCCTGCATATTTCTTATAAATATTTATGATGATGATATTTATACAACTGCATATACCCCCATATATTCAGTCCCTTTCCATGGTACTGACCTACATCTTCGAATGTGGGCTGCATTTTCTCAGAATATAGGTTCAGGTGCTCCGTTCCAGGTTTGACAGTAATTCTTCGGGCACACTGTTCTATATCCTCTGTTGTGGTGAGTTCTCATGTTTCGAGGACGTGATGTCTGATATTGGTTTCACGGAATTATTTACATTTGATCACTAAGTATGAGTTAGTTGGGGCATGTCTCAATGGCTCACTGGTTTTATTGATATTCTTAGAGGCTTGTCAGACTAGTATAGATGTTGGGAGTTGACTAATAAGTCGTATTTTGTTATATTTTTGAAATTCTTTTATTCTTGTATGATGATTAATCTGTTGATATTTGAGGGTTATTTATGGAAACCCCGTTGATTTATGTTGAACTGAATAAAAATGGCTCAAAGGTTTATCTTGGGGCTACTCGTAGCCTTAAGCACCGCGTGAAACTCCGGGACCCATTTTCTGGGGCATTATACTTATCCTACTGCTTTTGTCTATTTTTAGGTACAAGAGCTCTAGCTAAAGAAGGTGCGGGCATAGATGACCGATTCTGAAATTGTGAACGATTTCCTCCTCCAGATCTATTCTGACCATAATTAAACTGCCCTGTCCTAGCCTTCTTGTTTCCCATCTCTCTACCTTTCAACTTCTCTGCCTCTATCTGTTGGGCATGAATCACCAACCTAGCAAGATTCATATCCCTAATAAGTATAGAATTCATACACTCCTTAACTACCAATCTAGACACATCAGTCATAAACTTACTCATGTTTAACCTAGGGTCAGCCATTTGATCAATGGCATACTTAGATAACTAGTTGAACTTGAGGCAATACTCTTTCACTAACATTGAGCCTTGCCTCAGGTTCATGAATTTTTCTATCTTAGCTTTCCTCATCTCACGTGGGAAGAATTTGTCTAAGAACGCATCCTGAAATATCTGCCAAGTCATGGGAGCTGCATCCTCCCCTCTACTTTTCTTCCACATCACCACCTTATCATATGCAATATTCTTCAGCCTATAGGATGCTAATTCTACACACTTCTCTTTCAAAACATGCATAATTTAGGCGATATTCTTCACCTCATCTAGATAAAACTGTGGGTCCTCACCTGTTTTTTACCTAAAGAATTTTGGCAGGTTTATTCTCATAAAATCTCAAATTCTAGCTGTAGCTAAGTCCTTATTTTGTTGAAGTGGGACAGCAGCTGATGATTTACCTGATCATTAGGTGTCACAGCTTGGGCTAGCGCCTGAAAGGCAGCCCAAAACTCTGCATATGACACATTTTCAGTCAAAGGATCTGCGGGTTGAGGTGGCTGGTTATTATTTCTGTGTGCATTAGCTTGGCGAGGTGGTATTTTCTGTCATGTGAAAGCATGATTTAGAAGCAGATAGAGACACTGAATGAACGATAGATCATGAAAGAAGAGATGATTTTCTAAAATGCTCCATAGCCTCTTGCTCATAGATGTGGCGTGCTTCATATCGATGATCAAGACACTACGTAATGCAGCATGTTTGACTCTCTAAGACTATCTAAACCTTAAGCTCTGATACCAAGTTTGTAACACCCCAAAATCTGATTCCCGGGTTACCACACGGGGCTCTGAACTATAACTAGTCCTAAGCTAACACTGGCTGCCTTTTACTAAATATGAATCTCAAACTAAGGAGATATGAATGTAAAATCATAATAAATATAGAAAACTGTCTGAATTATCTGAGTATATCTGAAAATACTAATATCATCAGTCTGATAAAGCAAATACTAAAAATCTAAATGCTGCAATAAAAATTTAAAACTGAATCTAGTAGTCCGACAAGCCTCTACTAACTGAATCTAGAGTCACTAGGAAAGGCCTCGGCTGACTCAAACTTTCTGGAATGTATACTGAATCCTCTACTAATAAATTAGAAATCTGAGTAACTAAGTCCCCAAACTATGAGGACTCACCAACTATAGAGACATAGATGAGATGCTCAAAAATCACTCAGAGACTGACCACCTGAACCTACATTGTGAGACAATGTATCACATAGACATATGTGGATCAGTACTTTGGGAATGTACTGAGCATATGGGAGTGAATGCAATAAGTAAGTAAAATCAACATAACTTATAAAATCATGCATGCTAAAGGTAAATAACTCACAAAAGCTTGAGAAATCTAAAAACTGAAGATCATAAATCATGAACAATAAATCATATAGTATAAATCTTGTGAGCCTTTACACTTTATTCTGAAATCTGTAT
>NW_025842427.1:0-7781 GCF_002878395.1 Capsicum annuum | reverse complement strand
AGAATATGTTTCTTCATATTGCATGCTTCCTTAGAGGAAAAAAGAAAAAAGATGTGATTACTGTACTGGATAGACTTGGCATCAAGCGATTCAATGGAATAAATGTCCTTAAAAGATCATTTTTGTATATCTCTGAAGGAAAGGTTGAGATGCATGATTCGATAGCCCAAATAGGTCAGCAAATGGCACGTGATGCTGAGTGGGGCAAGCCATGGAATCGCAGTAGACTATGGCATGAAAAAGATATGGAAAATATTTTTTCTGCAAATCAGGTGTGTGGTCCTCTAACGGTTGAGAATTCTGGTAACGTTCTTTTTTCTCTTGTGCATTATTTTTCGTTTAAAAAGGTAGATGTCAATTTGAATAGGTTATATGAGCTAGTTAGTCCAAGGTTTAGTCGTGCCAATACACTTGTTTAGGGATTTGTATGTGAGTAGAGAAATAAAGAGACCCACCTTACCATTTAAAAAACATATAGAGACCCTCTTGTATTAGAGAGATCCCTAATTAGTCTTTAAAAGAAATTATTTAGTATTGAAGTGAAATTAGGCCAAATTAGATGGAATAATTTTGAGGATTCATATAGCTGACCCCACTTAGTTTGAGATTGGAACATAACGATATTGTCATCTACTTTATTTTGCAGAGAGGGCGAAGTTAACATGCAAGCCTCTTCGTTTTCTCTGTTCTTGTGTGAATCATTGCTTTGTCAATCTTCGTGGAGATTTTCTTTTCTCCTATCTTATTATTTCTTTCCAATTTTGGGCTCTAACCAGGTGTTTACCTCATTCTGCTTGTTTTGCAGATCTCTAGAACTCTTACCTCCCCAAAATGAATCTATTCAGAAATGGAGATATGATGCCTTTTTGAGTTTTAGAGGAGATGATACGCGCAATAACTTTGTTGCCCATCTTTATAAACGCCTGGAAGACACAGGAATCAACGTATTCAAAGATGATGTGAGACTTGAAAGAGGAAAGTTCATTTCAACAGAACTCTCGAAAGCCGTTCAGGAATCAAGAATTGCCATTATTATCTTCTCAGGGACTATGCTTCATCCACCTGGTGCTTGGAGGAACTTACAATGATTATGGAGTGTGTTGACAAGAAGGAACAAAAAGCTTATCCTGTTCTCTACAACGTCGAGCCATCAGATATACGCATGAAAGGTAAGTCATCAGATATATTTATTGAAAGTAACACTCCACTAGTAATGTTATTTATTGTTAATGTATAATAGTAACAATTATTTATTGTTCTTACATTTATAACTAATCAAACTTAAATACTCTTTCAAGATAACTTTTCTATTCATTACTGAAATATTTTCTCGTCTATAACTAATATATACATAACTGAAATAAACACTTTAAGCTCTCTGTAAAGGAGGGAGAAGCAGCTTTGCTAAAGCGTTGGAAAAACACGTGGAAGATTTCAAGGCTAATTTTGAGAAGTTGGTAATCAAACACAAGGCAGATTTCAAGTGTGGTTTGCAGAAGGTGTTGGCCAACGAAACTGCTCTTGCTCTCGGTGAAAAAGACAAGACAAATCTCAAGGATAATTTGGAGAAGGTGCAGCGATGGAAGGACGCTCTACATAGAGCTGCTGGAATAGCAGGACTGGATGTTCGTAAAACTGCTAATGGGTGAGTAGTAAAATAACCGTTGAGTTTTCACTTAATTACTGGGACCCTTTTTCATAATGCTACGTGCAGTTCTGATGGTTTCCGTAGTCTTTTGAAATCAACAAGCTTTCAAGAATAGCATGAAACTATTTGTAGTTTTTCTACCTTCTGGTATACTTCTTGTATACGAGCGCCTTTTCCCAAAATATTCAACAAAATTATCGGTTTTATCAAAAAAGAACAGCACGAAAACATAAAGGGTCAGTTTATTACATAATTTCTGATAAATCTCCAACTCTAATTAAGAGTAATTCAAGATCTATCTTCGTCTTTTACTTATAGAACAGTTCTCTTCTACCTTTTTTTGAGTCAACGGAGAGGCTCTCTTCTACTTAAAAGGTTAAGTTACCTTCTGAAAAGACCATTCAATTGAATGTGCAATTAATACACTTCAGAGTTTTTTCCCCGGGAGTGGTTGGAGCAGGTTGCCGTGAAATTCAAGAGAGAAACCAAATCATGTGCCATGATTTTTTGGTTACAGTATGTCTCTATTTTAAAGTTTTGGATGACAAACTTCAATTTTTTTATTTCCATGCCATTTAGGCTCATGAAATGTGTCTAGACTCTGTTTAAATCAGTCAAAAGCTGTGTACATGACTCAGAGTAATCAAGTAAAAGGTGAAAGAATAGTTCGCTTTGTGCTTAATGCATTCTTTTAAAAAATAGACTCTGGGCCAGACCAAAGTGGGTTGACTCTACAAAAGACAGTCGGGCCTCTCACTAACCAAAAGTAAGAAAAAAAGGCCATTAAATGCTGAACCTTTCCCAGTTAATATTACGGTAACTTAGATAAATCCCTAAATTTTTAAGTGATGTTACATAAAATTTTGATTATTTTATTAATTATATTTTATTCCGATTTCTTTGAAATGGTGATACATATGTTATACATATAAAAAGTAATACATTTGAAACTAACAAGATATTTATTTAAGAAAATAATAGATTCTCTTTTATTCATTGTATTCTTTTATTTAAGGAAAGATATCTAATTTTTCTCTTTTTTTGAGATTTAATTTAGGCGTTTTAATTATGTTTCTCTTTTTTCGTCTTTAATTATGAAAGATATATTTTTTTTTGTCTTTTTTCGTCTTTAATTTCGTTTTTAATTTTAGTCTGCTTTTTTTAGATTTAATTTTAATTATATTTCAATTCTGATTTTAATCTTTTTTAAAAAATATTATTACTTTTGTTTCCTACACTGACTACACCATTACCTTTCATTAATAACATATGAATCACCTAATAATTGAAATAAATAATTGTATCTACCATATGAATCACCATAATACCATATATATCACCCATTAATATCATATGAATCATCCAATATTTGAAATAAATAATTGTATCTACCATATGAATCATCATACTACCATATATATCACCCAGTAATATCATATGAATCACCCAATAATTGAAATAAATAATTGTATCTACCATATGAATCATCATAATACCATATATATAAATCACTCAATAATTGAAATAAATAATTGTATTTACCATATGAATCACCATAATACAATATGTATTACCCATTAATATCATATGTATCACCCGTTAAAATCATACAAAATATATCTATCGTATGAATAACCATTATACCTATATAATGATATCATATTTATCATTTATATAAATCACCATTAAAAAAAATAAACATGTATGAATAACTAAATAAATTTATATATGTATCAATAGATTTTAAAAAAAAAAATAGGAGAGATTTTAGAAGATGAAAAAAAAGTTGCATGCATTAATAAAGGAGAAAAAATCAGGAAGGAAGATGATTTAAACATTAATGAAAGAGAAAAAATCAGGAAGGAAGATAATTTAATTGTTGATAATTAGGGAGATATTTTAGGGAACGAAATCTTGAATGAGTTAATGGTGAAGTAAAAATAGAATGTGGGGTTTCTTATATGTATCAAGAGTAAAGTTAAAAAATAAAATTTTATGTAAATTTTTAAAAAGTAAAAAATATTAGGTAATATATTGTCTTAATTATGTGTAATTTATCCTAATATTAACACAGGGTTGGGAGAAAAACGATGGGCCATGTATCGTTGTGAAAAAATAGGTTTCAAAATGTTTCTGAAAACTGATTAAAAAAGGGGTTGCACACAGAAAGAAGGGACTATCAGTGATGTTACCAGCATAACAACAATCTCTGAGGAGGTTAGAAATCTGGCTTTCGACGTGAAGCTTAAAGAGGGAGAACCAAGGAACAGAGGGATAAATGGATAATAATTAATACCAGTCAGCAATCAATGAAGATCAAAATTCTTTCATGAAATGCGAGGGGTTTAAACAGGGAGAATAAAAGTAGTTCAGTAAGAAATCTACTATTACGGGGTGGGGGTGGGGGGTGGGGGGGACTGATGTTATTTTCTTGTGGAAACAAAACTGACAAACAGTGAAGCCAATTTGTTCCAGCTACAGTGTTCCAACAGGTCGTGGGAGAGGTGCATTTTGTAGAAATGGAGGAATAATAGTAATGTAGGACAAAAAGAATTGGAAAGGTGAAATGGTGGACAGTGGGGGGTCCGATGATTACTTCCAAATTTGTTTGCATTAACCAAGATTTGACTTGGTACTTGAGTGCAGTTTATATGGAATGCAACTAGATAGAAAGAAGAGAACTTTGGTTAGAGTTGGCAGCTATCAGGAGCATGTGTGAAGGACCATGGTTCATATGTGGAGATTTCTATTTGATGAGATATCCAGAGAGAGTAGAATGTAAAAGAATTTGTGGTGCCATGTCTGAATTCTTAGGTTGGATATATGAGATCGAGCTTTTTGATTCCCCTTATTTGGGGGATCATACATTTGGAGAAGGGGTGATAATTATAGGAGTGCTTCCAAAATTGATAGGTTACTTTTTTCGTCCTAATAGGAGAACTCTTTCTTCATATGACACAATCATTGGTTCCAAAGAAGGGGTCTGATTAGAACAATTGTTGCTTCCAAACAATCATTGCTACAGCCAAAAGCATTTTTATTGTATCCATTCTGTTTACTGGGACAAAAGTTGCAGAAAAATCTACTCCCCAAACTTGTCCATTGCCTTTCACCACCAATGTAACTTTGTGCTTGTTTGCAGAACCGTCTGGATTGAACTTTGTTCTGAACATTGAAAACCCATTTAACCCCAATCACTTTTCTGTCTTGAAGCCTTTTTCACCAGCTTCCAAGTTTGGTTCTTTTCTATCATGGTCAGATCCTCCTCCATTGCATTTGTCCATTCCTTAACAATTTTTGCTTCCTCATATCCTGCTGGTTCAGAAACAGCAACATTGAATCTCTAATAAATTTCAGAGAGCGACCTTGTTCCCCTAATGGGATGACCATCAACCAATTCATCATAATCAAGTTGGGAATTATTATTCTTAACTAGAGACTCCTCATTCGTCCCATTGCTCATCGTCAAGGAATTGAACGTCTCTCTTACCAATTTTTCCTCAATGAGGTTGAGAGATCCTATAAGCTTTAGAAAATAAGCTTTAGAGAATGAAGATTCCTGGTTCTGCCTTCTTATCTAACTTGTCTCACTTTACTTGTGGAACATAAGAAAAGTATAGACATCCAAATATCTTGAGGTTTTTTAAAATAGCACCCTAACAAGCCTCGGACGGAGTCTTCCCTTTCACTGCCAGCCTGGACAGTCAATGCAGCAAGAAAACATCAGTGTTTGCTGCTTCTACCCAAAATTTCTTTGGTAGATTCTTCTCATGCAGCAAGCATCTAACATCTCCATGATTGTTTTCTTCTTCTTCTGACCGACCCCATTTTGTTGTGGAGAGTATGGGGTAGTGAACTGGTGGTCAATTCCTGCTTCCCCACAAAACAAGTTGAGTTGTTGTGATGTATTATCAGTTCCATTTTCTGATCTTATAACCTGAATCTTGCAGCTACTTTTGTTATCAATCCATGATTTGAACTTCCCAAAATATTCCAGCAACTTCCAATTTAAACTTCATGAAATTAATCCAACACATTCTAGTCAAATCATCAGTGAAAGCTATGTAATACCTGCTGCTATTCAGTGAAGGAGTCTTCTGTGGATCCAATGTATAATTTTTGATTGGAAGTCGGGTTTCTTTGCCAAGTAAACAAGCTTTGCAGCTTGCAAGATGCTCCTCCAAGTTTGGTAGACCCAACACCAGCTTCCTTTTCTGCATAAAGAGGAGGGCTTTATGATGAAAGCGTACTAACCTCTTGTGCCAAGCTTCTGCGGCAAGTGGACGGACTTAGAAAAGCTACTGGTTCCTAATCCAAAGGATTTCTCTTCAAGTCATGAGCACACTTACAAAGAAAATGAGAATGTATTACAATGATTGGGTACCATAATATTTGACGCTGACGAAAATCTAGTTGCAACTAAATCTTGTTTGAGCTAAGTGTAAATTTTGCTAAAAATGTAAATGGAAGTGTTTATGTGGATGTGATAATTGAAATAGATTGCACTGGGAAGGCAAGAGTGATAGGGTTAGAAATGAGGTTATTCGAGAGAAGGTGGGAGTGGCTTTGGTGGAAGACAAGATGCGGAAAGTGAGGTTACGATGGTTCGGCCATCTGATGAGAAGGTGCGCGGATGCTCTAGTACGGAGTGTGAGAGGCTGGTTATGGATGGTTTTAGGTGGGATAGAGGTAGGCCGAAGAAATATTGGAGAGAGGTGATTAGGCATGACATGGGTCGTTTACAGCTTACGAAGGACATGACCCTTGATAGGAAGGTGTATAGGACGCGAATTAGGGTAGAGGGTTAGTGGTTATGAGTGTGTCCGCAATAGTAGGAAAGAACGCTCGGTTTATATTTGTGCCTGTAGTTTCTTGTTCGTAGTGTTCTGATGTTTGTGATCTCGAATAGATAGTTTATAGTATTACTCCGTCGGTGTCTTGGTTATTTTATTATCTAGCGGTGTGTTATCCCATTTTGTTGTTGATTTTTATGTTTTTTGTTTGTTATACTGTTTTCTGTCCTGAGCCGGGGGTCTATCAGAAACAACCTCTCGACTTCATCTGAGTTAGTGGTATGGACTGCGTACACTTTTCCCTCCCCAAGCCCCACTTTGTGATAATACACTGGGTATGTTGTTGTTGTTGTTGCATTGCATTGGGAAGGCACCTATTGATTATTGAAAGAGAATCATTAAATAGATTTTTTGTGAATTTGAAAATCCTGTTCCCTCAAACATATTAGACAAGTTCTGGAGAAGCAATGAATGGATTATCGGATACTTTAACATATCTTGTGTTTCAAATGCTCCATTTTTTATTGTTATATTTTTATCAAATGCAGGAATGAAGCAGAATCTATTGACAAGATTATAAATGATAACTTCCGAAATACACACCACACTGTTTCAGCAACTGAAAAATATCTAGTGGGAATCGAATCTCGTATGAGTGCAGTAGAATCGTTGCTGAAGTTTCGATCAGGTGATGTCTGTTTTATTGGAATATGGGGGATCGGAGGCGTTGGGAAGACAACTGTTGCAAGAAAATTCTTTGACAAGATTTCTCATCAATTTCAAGGATCTTGTTTTCTGGCGAATGTTAAGAAGAATCAAAGAAGCATGGGCTGCTGTACTTGCAAAAGACACTTCTTTCAAGACTCTTAAACGAAAAATCAAAGGATATAGCAAGTTTTTTTGAAGGAGCCGACATGATAAAAAGAAAGCTTTGCCGTTTGAAAGTTTTAATTGTTTTTGATGATGTCGATGAAGAGCACCAATTGGAATATTTAGCTGGAAATCATGACTGGTTTGGTGGTGGCAGTAGAATCATTACAACAACTACAACAACAACAAACCCAGTGTATTCCCACTTAGTGGGGTCTGGGGATAAGATGTACGCAGTCCATACCTCTACCTCTGATGAAGTAGAAAGGCTGTTTCCGAAAGACCCCCGGCTCAAGTCAAGAGATATCACACAAACACATAGTAAAGCACAGAAGCAGATGACATAACATAGATACGGCACCCATAAGGAATATAAAACAGAGTAAAGCAGGAATGCAGTAATATAAAGCAGAGGAAAGCACACAGATTCGTAATAAACATGGAACAGTTACAGCTCACCGAGGACATGA
>NW_025842426.1:0-1155 GCF_002878395.1 Capsicum annuum | reverse complement strand
ACCTTACATGCACATCTTAGGCATAGGTGGATTCATCAAGATTTCAAACATTTAACCACTAATTTCACATATTTATACGTTAAATACCACCATATACTCACACAAAACATACAAAGATCCCATCTTAGTCATCATCAAACTCCAACCACATGAACATCAACCACCAACAACATAAACATCATAATACATAATTTATAAGATGGCTCTTGAGCTTCATGGATGAAAGGAGTCCATGAATCAACTCATTCATACCTTAGAAGGAAGATTCTTGATGATTGATGGAGGAATTTCCTTGAAATCGGATCTTCAAGCTTAATTATGAAACCCTAGTTGTTTATCTCTTTTAGTGCTCTTGGATTATGAGCTTTGAGATGATAATAGGGTTGTAATATGTTTAGAAGATATATATTTTGTAGGGTTAAGTTTAGGGACGTGTAAGGAGTGTTAAAAGACTTAATTACTCTTAAAATAACTCAAAACGTAGTATTTTTGGCACTTGGGACTGACTTAGGCGGCGCCCAAGTAATTTCTCCAGCTAGGTTGGGCGGCGCCTAACCAATTGCCTATGTTTTGTCAGGCAGCGCCTAACCAATCGCCTATCCTTACTGTCTCTCACGAAAATGGGCATAACTTTTTGCTCGGGTATTGGATTAAGGCGAAATTGGTATCGTTAGAAAGCTAATTCGATTCTCTACAATTTGGTTTGTCTAAATCAGCCCAAATACCTCATTAACATCGAGTTATACTCATTCAAATATGACCCTTTCAAAATCAAACACTAAATCTTGATGGATTCAAAAACTCTTAGATTGCATCACTCTAAGCGACTCATATGAGCATGATTAAGACATCAAAAGCTATATTATCAGTAGGATATTCATTGTAAGTCATCCACTAAAATTCTACTCATAATATAGGAGGTTTCATACGTAGGAAAACTTATTCACTTCTTAGCTTAGAAACATGCGGGGTATTACACATGATTAGTAAGATAACCTAAGTCTTTCATATGAAATGGACCTCCTGAAAAACTAGTACACTCTAATATCAATTGTCTCATCCTTGATTCTTCATTTTGATGTAAATAGAATGCCTCTTTGTCCTTCTGAATCCTCTATGCTGATTGTGATTTATACTCCTTTAATGCTGATAGTA
>NW_025842425.1:0-2054 GCF_002878395.1 Capsicum annuum | reverse complement strand
CCATTTTGCCCCAAAAATGGAGTGTTTAAGTCACCTAAAACCTTTACGTATGCGCTGCCTATGCTATCGCCTATGTTTACATAGGAACCGCCTATGCTATCGCCTATGTTTACATAGGCGCCGCCTACTATTTTGAAAGGCCATAACTTCTTGCTCGGGTGCCGAATTTTAGGAAAATTGGTATCGTTGGAAAGAGAACTCAAATACCCATCATTTGACACATAGTAGGCTCTCTAATTCGACATATACAGAGAGTTATGATCGATGGAAGCTGACACAAATTACAACGTCCACTAAAACTTAATCGATCGAAATAGTTTCAACTCGTCCTTGAGTTGAAGGACCTCTATGGTCCAAATTCAATCTTGAATGGATTCACATACTAAGAAAATAATTAACATGCCATATTGACATAGGATTTATGGCTTTGAGATTATCAATGCATCCAAATCATGGTCTATATTGTAGCCCGAAATGCGGCGCATTACACTAAAGTAAGATCATCATATGTTGACAGAAATTTAGAGCATAATAGCTCATTGGTTGTTTGTTCTAGCAGTGGCCTTGAAATCCAAGGCGATGATTCTAGTACATCCACTTCTACAAACCAACAGATACTGGACTTGAATTTGGCACTTGCATTTCAAGAAAAGTTGAGTGATCCCAGGATTACATCTATGTTAAAGCGGAAAAGAAGGCACACTGATCGTGAATTAGCTAATTTATTGCAAGATAAAGGGCTTGATCCTAATTTTGAAGTGATGCTGAAAGAGAATGGATTGGACCAATGATTTTAGCCTTGTTGCAGAGAAGTATTTTGGACGCTGATCGAGAACATCGCGACAGTAACCCAATTGTCACTGATTCAAATGATGTTGAGGATGTGTTACCTAATCATATTTCATTCTCGGAGGAACTTAGACTCCAAGGATTAGGAAAGTGGCTTCAACGTTGTAGACTAATGTTGCATCATGTAGCAGGAACTCCAGAGCGAGCATGGCTTCTTTTCATTTTAATCTTCATTCTTGAAACCGTCGTTTTGGCTATCTTCTGACCAAATAAAATAAAAATTTTGATGCTACACACCAACAAATAAGAAATGCATTAGTACTTTTAAAGTTCAGTTTAGTGTATTTGGACTACGGTGCAGCTAAAATGTACTCCATATGGTTGTATTTTCCATTTTCTAACAAAATTTTGTAACACCCCATATTTCGGACGAGAACGAAAATCGTCATTTTCTTCACGTAAAGGTTCCAAAAGCCATAAATCCAATGCAATTTTAGTGTGTTAATAAATTATGTAGTGTGGAAACCTATTTGAGCATAAATTGAGATCATAGAGGTCCCCAAGCTCAAGGACAAGTTGAAAGTTTTCCTATTGTTCGAATTTTAGTGAGCATTGAAACTTAGGTCAAATTCAATCGACCATTACTCTTTGTATATATTGAATTAGAGTTCCTACTATATATCAAATGAAAGGTGTTCGAATTATCTTTCCAACGATACCAATTTCACAAAATTCTGATACCTGAGGAAGAAGTTATGGCTTTGCAAAGTGGAGTGTGTCGTGCAGCATAAGGTGTGTGACGCACACCCTAACTTATGCCATAAGGTTTGCGCCGCATATATTATTACTCAAGTGACTTAAACACTCCATTTTGGGGGGAAATGGTCCTTTTCCCACCCTTATTTAGCCATAAACACAAAATTCAGTTCCCAAATACCCTAAAATACACCTTAATTCATCAAAATTGCTCAAGAACTCTCCTTAGGGTTTCAAAATAAAAACCCAAGCAACTCAAGATTCCACCGTGGGTTTTTGAAACTAATTGCATATTTGGAATCCCCAAAATGTAGGCTTCAAGAAGCACCTATCATCTTCATATATAGAGGTACGTGAGGATATCTCAAAAATCTCATGGACTTAAAAATTCATGTTTTAAAAATGGGGGTTTTGAAATTATGAATACAATTCCATTTTAAACGTTTTATGATATTGATTTGGTCTTTAGGCCTATTCCCGAAGTTGTTTGATATATGATATATGTATAT
>NW_025842424.1:0-1241 GCF_002878395.1 Capsicum annuum | reverse complement strand
TGAGGCTTGATAGGAAATTTAAATGTGTAGCCTTATTGGTAGTGTGAGATACACAAGTATATATGTGCACCCTCTCCATAATTTTATCCTAAATTACTTAGTTGATCATAACTGATTAATCTTGATATATCTTATTAGCGAGTCTTCTTCATAAATTACTTTTTTATAGATTTATCATGGAATGAATAGTATTGAATCACCAGGTTAGTATGCCTACCCTATTTTTGGTAAATTTGTTGACCTTTGTGTTGGGTTACTTGGATTAGGATGAAATGTCTAATTGTTGGATTTAGATTGATTGGGAGAAGCCTTGGGTAGTTGGGATGGTAGTTCTCACCATCACTTTGGATTAGAGTAAGTTATTTATGATGTTTGTTGAGTACACATGGTTTTGTAATCACCCTTGCTTTTCTTTTATTTTTCTTATTTTTCTGCACACCGTGTAGGTATTAGTTCAATTTGTAGATAGTAGATGGTATTCCGTCAGAGTTTACATTGCGGAGGTCGAGTTAGTGGTTGATAGACTTCAGAATATCTTAGATTTATCCATTTATGTCTTATGTTTCTATTCATATGTAAGACATTTTAGACTTATATTATTATTATTAGTTGAATCTGTACAGAGGCTTGTACTGATGACAACCAGACCTATGATGTATTTTTGAGACTTGTGTCTCGTGTGTGTGTGTGTGTGTGTTTATATATATATATATATATATATTTGGGATTCTATAGGTTCTTCTGTTACATCTCTTAAACTCCATTAACTCTTGTTCTTTGGATTGGGTTAGGTTTACTTTTCTGGAGGGCTTGACAAGTGTCATCACGTACCCATTTTGGATCGTGACAAGTATGGATGCATTCTTACCTACTAACCTTCTATCCTAATTCATGGCCCCTATACCTTGCTATATAAGGGCATGTCCTTAGTAAGCTGCAACTGCAACATATCTTATCTAATTACCTCCTTCTAATATTTCTTTATCTACCTCTTTCCTCTTGAATCCATCCATACCCAACCTTTTACACCTCCACATTGGGACCTCCATGCATCTTCTCATCACATGTCTGAACCATCTCAACCATGCTTCATGCATCCTATATTCTACCAAAGTCACTTCTACCTTGATCGAAATCCTCGTTCCTAACCCTATCTCTCTTAGTAAATCACACATCCTCATCTCTGCCTCCTTTATTATACAACACTATATAGTTCGTGACTAGACAACACTCTACCCTAT
>NW_025842423.1:0-1688 GCF_002878395.1 Capsicum annuum | reverse complement strand
TTAACCCACATAGAATTTATCGCCCAACATGGAGTAGAATTCAATTTCTCATTTATCAATATGAACAAGAACAGCCCAATCATGAAATCATAAAGAAAAACCATAACTTGAAGTTGGAAAAGGGATTTTTGGACTTCATGGACGAAAGGAGTCCATGAATGAACACTATGCAAACCTTAGTTCGTGATTTTGTGAAGATTGATGGTGAAACATTCTTGAAATTAGATCTTATATAAAAACCCTAGCTTGTTCTTGAGAGAAACTGGTATATTTTAGGTGAAAAGTGGTTGAATCACGTGTTAAAGGGCTTAAATAGGGGTGGGAAGTTGACCCTTTTAACCCTGGACGAATCCTTTAATTTCAATAAAATTTTCCCGAACTGTACCCCTGGCACGACGCGGCACTATCGCGCCGTGTCACTGGAATTTGACAATTGGAAAATTAAGGGATGGCGCGACACAGAGCCATCACGTTGACCCTTCTTTTGAGACCTGGAACTTTGGCGCGACGTGAAGAAAATCATGCTAAGACACTGGAAAAGGACAATTCTAAATTTGGGCCCTGGCGCGACACGCCATAATCACGGACTCCTACTGAAATTTGCCAAATGTCATCTCCTCTTGTGGCGCGGTACGCCACTGACTAATATGGCATTGTTTTACGATGGAAACTTGAAATAGTCGTAACTTCTGACCCGGTTATCGAATTTGAGCGAATCTTATATTGATGGAAAGCTTATTGAATTTACCACATGACAAAAAGTGAAAATCCTAACAATTCCTTATAGAATAACCATCATTCAATTTTAGAAGATAATACTAGACATTCTTGAGATAAAATTAGCTAGGAAAAGTATGGGGTATTACAATATCTCCCCCTTGATAACATTCATCCTCGAATGGGACTGACTGAGAGGGGAGAAAAGACAACTAACGTACATATTGAACATGAATAAGTGGAACATGATCTCATGACTGACAAGCTGAACATATAATATTGAACATGCATAGCTGATGCATGTGTAATTGATTCATGAATGCATGACTGAGTGTTCGGAAGAACTAAGTTTCTCACAATGAGAATGCATGTCTGATGCATAATTACATAACTGAACTGATACATGCATGCCTGACTGAATATGCAATGGTACTTGATACCGAGTTTCTAATGTGAACATGAGCATGAAGCTGCATACCAAGTTTGTGATGAACACTGAACATAAAACTGAGTAATCTTAAGGAGAACTGTTACCTTAAGCTTAATCTGAGTTGGCGAAGAAGAGGTAAGGATACTTGGTACGCATGTCTGCCTCTGTTTTCCAAGTAGCTCTCTCGACGGACTGATTTCGCCAAAAGACCTTAAATAGAGAGACTTCTTTGTTCCTTAATTACGAGTCTAATAGTCTAAGATTTTGACTGGAATATCTTCATAAGAGAGAGTGTTCTAAACATCAATGCTCTGAATAGGGACTACAACTGATGGGTCACCTATACACTTCTTGAGCAAAGAGACATGAAAGACTGGATAAACTGAGGCTAGATCTGAAGGCAATTCAAGATCATAAGCTACCTTGCCGAATCGACTGAGAATCTTAAAGGGACCAACATATCGGGGACTGAGTTTCCCTTTCTTGTCGAACCACTTCACTCCCTTCATGGGAGATATCTTTAGATAGACATAGTCATCAA
>NW_025842422.1:0-1456 GCF_002878395.1 Capsicum annuum | reverse complement strand
TCAGGACTCAATAGGAGGAAACTGACACACATGACATGACTTGATCACAAGATTTGAGTCCATAATTCACAATATCATAAGTAAGGGTTTCATAATAAGAATGATTCTCAACAAACTATCACATGATCGGCAATGCACACAACATGAATATACTTGCATGGCTTCAATAACATGGTCATTCCATATTGCAATAATATCATGAGCATCTCGTACAACTTCTTCAATTCAAGAAAATAGCATAAGGATCACGTTGAACATAAACATAAAACATGGAATAGTCATTTAGGACTTATTATGTCATAAAAGCATGATTTCTATTCCCTTTGGTATTTTCACAACCACCTTACATGCACATCTTAGGTATAGGTAGATTCATCAAGATTACAAATATTCAACCACCAATTTTACATATTATACATTAAATACCACCATATCCTCACAATAAACATACAAAGATCCCATCTTAGGCATCATCAAACTCCAACCACATGAACATCAACGACCAACAATATAAAAATCATAGTACAAAATTTAGAAGATGGTTCTTGAGCTTCATGGATGAAAGGAGTCCATGAATCAACTCACGCATACCTTAGAAGGAAGATTCTTGATGATTGATAGAGGAATTTTGTTGAAATCGGATCTTCAAGCTTAGTTATGCAACCCTAGTTGTTTTTCTCTTTTAGATCTCTTGGATGATGAGCTTTGAGATGATAATAGGGTTGTAATATGTTTAGCATCTATATATTTTGTTGGGTTAAGTTTAGGGACATGTAAGGAGTCTTAAAAGACATAATTACCCTTAAAATAACTCAAAACGGAGTGTTTTGGCACCTGAAACTGACTTAGGTTGCGCCCAAGTGATTGCCTAAGCTAGGTTGGGCGACGCCTAACCAATCACCTATGTTTGGTTTGGCGGTGCCTAACCAATCGCATATCCTTACTATCTCTCATGAAAATAGGCATAACTTTTCGCTCGGGTATTGTATTAAGGCAAAATTGGTATCATTGGAAAACTAATTCGATTCTCTACAATTTTGGTGGGTATAAATCATCCTAAATACCACATTAACCTTGAGTTATACTCATTCAAAGATGACCCTTGCAAAATCAAACGCTAAAACTTGATGGATTCAAAAACTCTTAGCTTCCATTACCTTAAGTGACTCATATGAACATGCTTAATGCATCATAAGCTATCCTATCACTAGGATATTCATTGTAAGTCATGTACTCAAGTATGAATCACAGGATAGGAGATTTCATATGTATGAATACTTATTCACTTCCTAGCTTAAAAACATACGGGGTATTACAACCTGAGACCCTCCATCAAATGATTTATCCACCAAGACCTCCACAAAATTACACCCAAACCCCACTTTCTCCTAGACCCAAAACCCCACAATTCCACTTGACCCTCTGTTCACTCTTGTCCAATAAGAAGTACTTGGAA
>NW_025842421.1:0-1033 GCF_002878395.1 Capsicum annuum | reverse complement strand
TCAAAGGCACGATTAACATCTCAAAAACAAGTATCGATCTAAAGTTCATCATTCAAGGTATGTGGGGTTTTTCAACAAGAACTCTCTTTCGTTCTTGTGCCCAAAAGTAATTTTCTTTACAAAGGCATGATTTTTATTTGATTTTTATGAATTTGAAGCATGAACCCATATCTTATGATGATTATTATGAAATCTTGATTTTTATGATTTTAAAATATGAATTTACATGAACTGAATGAAAATGGCTCAAAGGGTTAGCTTGGGGCTACTCGTAGCCTCAAGCACCATCTGACACTTTGGGACCCATTTTTAGGGCGTTACAAACTTGGTATCAGAGCTTAAGGTTTTAAGGTTTCCTAGGGAGTCTGACAAGCTATGTTAAGTAGAGACTTGATCATCGGTGTGTAGCGCGCCACATCTATGAGCAAGAGGCTACAAGATGTTTTAGAAAAAAGTGTGATTTTTTCTTTTAGAAGTCTATCGTGTTAAAGTGTCTCTCTCTGCTAGTCTGTGGTATGTGTTTACCCAGAGAGAATTGAATCTTAGGCAGAGACGATGGTTAGAATTGTTAAAGGACTATGCTATGAGTGTTCTGTACCATCCGGGCAAGGCCAATGTTGTGGTAGATGCCCTAAGTAGAGTGTCTATGGGTAGTGTTTCGTATGTGGTAAAAGGTAATAAAGAGTTGGATCATGAAGTACATCGTTTGGCTAGATTGGGGGTTAGGTTTTTTGACTCTGCTGAAGGTAGTATAGGGGTTCAGAGTAGTTTTGAATCCTTCTTGGTTTCGGAAGTGAAGGAAAGGAAATACTTAGATGCTAGTTCGGTCAGACTGAAGGAGTCAGTCAAGGACCAAAAAATAGAGGTTTTCTCCCAAGGGGTAGATGGTATGTTGAGATTGCAGGGTAGATTGTGTGTCCTGAATATTGATGATCTGAGACAGAGGATTATGGATAAAGCGCACGGGGCGCGATATTCTATTCATGCTGGTGCCACCAAGATGTACCGAGACTTGTAGGAAATCTATTGGTGG
>NW_025842420.1:0-3532 GCF_002878395.1 Capsicum annuum | reverse complement strand
TGAGTTTTCTCGGTGCTAAATCCTACTCCTAACTGAACTGACACTGTCACTAAAATGAGCCAAGTTTAACTAAACATTATTTCAGATAGTGCTCATCATAATTATACCGACTGAGGAAATCAATAATACATATGGTTTAACTAAATCATTACTTGAAAATTTGAAATCATGTAAAATACATACGTATTGGGTGTTCATAACTTTCTAGCACTGAATAGTTATATAATATGATACCAAACTTGAAATACTATAGTATGAAATCATAGTTCAAAGACCCAAAACATAGGCATTCCATCAAATATGTGATATTCATAAACTTAAACATGGGAATGTTTTAAACATGAGGAAATAAAATGATTACATGGCTAAATTCATAATTTGGGGATTAATCCTAAAATTAATTGATCATGACATAGGAATTGCAACACTTAAAACATGATATGACTTATTCCACTTGAAAACACTTGTAAGCATAAATTTTCATTGAAATAATAAGAGTTTCATGAATTTATTTCACCTTTAACATATATAGCTCATAATTTAAACAAAAAGAGGGTTTTGGGATTTATGGGTGAAAGGGGCCCGTGGATGAACATCCCACATACCTTAATAACTAAATTCTTGAAGGTTTCTTGGATTGGAAGCATAAACCCCTTGATTTTATTAGAATGAATCTTGAATTTTTCTTGGGGAAGAAGGAGGGTTTTCTTGGGAGCAATTTGAGTAAAAGAGGCAAATAATACACTTTTGGAAGCCCCAATTAGTGTTATTGACAAAATAAAATGAGGGGAATTGACAAAAATTCCCCTTGGCTTAAAGGCCAAAGGGCTGGATGGAACAATATAGGGCTGATGCAGGCTCCAGACCAGTGGGGTAAGCCCCACATTGTAGGCTCCAGTCTAGCAGACTAGAAAGGGTTCCACGATCTTTATCTCAGTGGACTAAACTGGGAGCCGCAGGCCTTACCACAAGCTTTATCTCGGTGGACTAAACTGGGTGCCGCGGGCCTATCCAGGTGGTGCTACTGGTTATGATTTCCAAACATACCCCTATGCTTGTCTGAAAATCTTGAAACTTACTCGAGACATTAAATCAACTTAAAAATTTACATCACGAGGTTGGGAAGACCAAAATAAAAATCAACAAAGTTTAGGGGTCTTGGAAATGACTAAGTCCTTAACAATTAAGGAACTTTTCAACCCTTGGACCCCTTAAGCACGCAATTAAGAGCTGAATCAAGCTTAGAATATTAGGGGGTATTACAAGTTTTGAGAGAATGAATTAAATGCCCCTTTTTGATCATGAGATTTATGTATAACTAATGTTGGAGGTGGTTTATAAATGATGATAATTCTTGAGTTTTAAATGCCTCTTAACCATTATGCGTTGTTTTTTTCACATTTTTAAAGTGGTATCTCTTATGCTAAAGGATCTTGTGTCTTAACTAAAAAATGCATGTGTTGATTAAATAAATTAGCCACTATGTGTTAAAGACTTGAAAATAGAGTATGCTGCATAAGGTTTCATGTGCTTTTGAAATAAGAACTCTCTTGTGATGTTTAAATTCCTTGGGTTGTCATTAATATGCTTTTAACTAAAAAGGGCCATGGATATGATGTATGAAATGAATGACTTGCAAGTCTGGGTATGACGATACCCTATTGTGATATGCCCTTAACAAAATGATAAAGATTTTTTTATAAGCATGAATCATGGTGTTAAATGACTTAAATTAGGATTAAAGAGTTAGATGGTTACTCGAAGAAACAATGAGTTCAAATAACTCACATCCCAAAATCGTATTTTGCCGATGCATTTTTTTTATTTTGGAAAAGGTGTGTCATGCAAGGAGGCATATCCTTTTCTTATGACAGTATATGTCAAGCAAGGAGGCATACGTTATGTTTATTACGCACTCAAATCCTTGCGGCAAACTTGGATTGGGGGTTTGGCCACTGAGTCAAGGGCGAATTTCATATAGCCCATGGGATTATTGACATATGGGGTGTACCATCTAGTTCAAAAGTAAAAGTAAAGAGTTGAGTTAATGTGTTACAAGTATGGATTGAAGATTTTTAAATTATGCTTATGTCTTTTATGTATATACTATGCTAAATAGATTTCCTAATGCTCTCGACTATTTTTATAACACCCCGAGACTACCCACTGGATGTCACACGGTGCTTAGGACCATAAGTGATCCCAAGCTAACCGTTATACTGGCATAAGTCACGACAAACTAAATAAAATACATTAATCTAAAAGAAATAAGTGGATGACATGACTTTACTAAGTAGATTCAATACAAAAACTATATAACACGATTACAACTCTAGTTATACAAAAAAAAACTAAAATTTAATATATCAACTATACTAACTATACTAACTATCTATGACGACTCTACTAATATTGGCTACAGGTAACCGAGACATGACCCCCACCTATCCCGAATCAATACAACTGAATAAAGAAAACAAGGTGCTACTAGAGCTGTGATTGACTCAAGCCCTCGAATAAAAAGGACTCATCACCTATTGACTAGAAGCTTCACACTTTCTGATTATGATGTGTGAGCTACAATTGGTGCCTATATTATGAGACAATGTAGCACACAGTTAATATTCATACAAAACTTTCAAAGGATGCATGCTAAGTGTAAATGACTCACCATGGCTCGAATAAATGTGTATTGCGAAATAATAAAACATGAGAAGAGAAAAGATAGATAATCTTTATGAGTCATAATGCTTAGTTCTAAAAGTTGTACTTTTACTCTTTCTATTGGGTGTTTCTTCTAACCGACACAAACCATGTGAGCTATCATGGAGTCCAACGTCTTACCCATGTTGGGAAGAGCTGTTCTACACTTATCATCAGAATAGAACCTTATCTTAAGTGATATCTGACTTATCCCAATATAGTCACTTAAACATATGTTGGCTCGTAGTTCTGAGGCATGAGACCTTGGAATCATACCCAACTCTGTGCTTAATACTACTCCTATACTTATATTCTCAGAATTTTAGAAAATCTATAATAAAAAAGCATAAGGGTTTATAATGGAAACCAATTGTGTTTCTCTTTTTGTAAATTATAAACTATACGAACAATGTAGATTCCTTATTTTATATTAGGATCAAAAGATGAATTTCTTTCTTAAATCCTGGTAAACAACTTATAAAAAAGGCTTAAGATCATAGTTTTCTTGAAATCTCAAAACTCATACTTTGGTTTAAAACATATGTATTTAAATTTTAAGAATTTCACAATAAAGCTTAATTCTCAACAATCAACTTGAAATCATTCAACAATATCAATTTGCAATAAAGAGGTGAAATTCATGATATAAACCTTCAAGTCAAAGCATAGATAGATGAGATAAACATGCACTTAAATATGTAAATCACTTGTAAATTTATAAACTCAAAATAAAGTAGTTTGGGTTTGAACCCTAATTTGCATATCATGAAACCTTAAGAAAAAAACAATATTTAGGTACAAGTATGATAGAGGTATCCTTGTTCATAAT
>NW_025842419.1:0-1640 GCF_002878395.1 Capsicum annuum | reverse complement strand
GAAAGAGTTAGAAAATCACTTAGAGGATCTTATGGCGAAGTCCAGTATTTAGAAAAAACTTATGGTCAGCTTATTGTAGCTTGTACTCAAGAAGGCTTAGCCCTTTGCAACGAGTTAAAATTAGCCAGACAAATTAAGCTCGACAAACTCAGAGAAAAATCCCAATTAGGAGATTTTTGTGAACAATTTGGTATGGATAAACCTTTAGCACAAAAAACCCAAAGATATTCCAAGCTTAATAAATCCTATAGAAATAAACGTTCTAGGCATAGAACCAACGAAGAACATGAAACTAGAAACTCCTTCCGTAAGTCTACTAGATTCACGAAAAATAGATCAAAAAGAGAGTTAGCCAAAATTAAGTGCTATAAGTGCAACCAGTATGGTCATATAGCTCCAAATTGCAAATTACAAAAACTCAAATCCTTAGGACTTTTTAAAGAAGTTCATGACCAAGTTTATAATTTGTTATATACCTCTGATTCCGAATCTGATTCTATATCTAAAAATGATTTTGAATTACCTAATTCTGATAGTGAACTCAATCAGGTTGATAAATGTAATGATTGTGATAATGATATTTGTAATTGTGATGAAATAATGTATAAACTTCAAGCGCAATTCGAAGATCTTGATTTAAATGTCCAAACTCTTACTGCTGATAATGTTCTTGAATTACTAAAAGAAGTTACTGATGAAAAACTTCGTGAAAAAATCATTAATTTTGCTACTCAAAAAACTTCTTCTAATACTAGTATTTCTAAAGAAAACTCTTATGATAATTATCACATGTCTTATTCCTTAGCAGAAGTTAACCAACGTCTTGCTTTGAATCAAACTCCAGGTAGAGATACTACCTTTAATAATTTAAAAATCGAAGTTGAACAATTAAAAAAAGAAATTGTCTCCTTAAAACAAAATCAGATGATCTTCGATCATAGAATTTTGAAACTTGAAGAAAAGATTATTGATATCCCTGAAACTTCTATTACTTCAAAAGGAAAGGAAAAGAAAAGGATTTGGAATACTCTGAAAATTCTGAAATTGATAAATTTAGTCCAACAGAAGATTTAAAAAGGGATTATTTCTTGGGAATGATGCAAATAGTTACTGCTCATAAATGGTATATAAATTGCACTATTCTGATAAATAAGGAATTTTCTATCACTAATATTACTATGATTGATAGTGGTGCTGATGTTAGTTGTATTCAAGAAGGACTAATTCCAACCAGATATTTTGAAAAAACAACTCACATAGTCAAGTCTGCATCTGGTCATACTCTTGACATCAACTATAAATTATCAAATATTCATATATGTCGAGATAAAGTCTGCATTCCACATTTCTTCTTTTTAGTAAAAAATCAATTATATCCTCCTATTATTTTAGGAATACCTTTTATAAATGCTATTTATCCTTATACATATATTGATGTAAATGATTTTAAGGCTACTTATAAGAATAAATAAATCTCTCATCCTTTTGTTACTAATCCTATAACAAGGGATATAAATGCCCTTATCAGTATGAAACAAAAGCAAATTAATTTTTTACAATTAGAACTAATGAGTATTAATATTTTTGATACTTTAAAATCAGTAAAAGTCCAAGAAAAAATAAAAATAATTTCTAATCAA
>NW_025842418.1:0-5139 GCF_002878395.1 Capsicum annuum | reverse complement strand
TCTCGAGTTGTTAAAGCCGACTTTCAAGTTTAACCATAAATTTGTCTACCGCAAAAACCTATATTTTATTAATTCAATGTTACTAATTAAAGACAAACTAATTCGATTCCAAAGGTAGGCTACTACTTCATATTAAAGAAACATTATAGGATTTCTAACAAATTCGATCATTTATTCTAAATTACCAAATTTTAAAACTTTAAACAATATAAATTACATCTAAACCTAGTGACTGAGCTAAAGACGATATCCAAAGGTGAGTAGAAAAACAACTATATTAGTTATCACATCTAATAAAACTTATACTAGTTCAAACATAAGCAAAAAAGATATAAGTTCCAAAACATTGATGTGGAATGTTGATGCAAGGTAATGACATATGCATTTTAAAAAATTGGAAGAGAAAAAGGCACTAAATTGTGGGCGGGTTTGACTTAAGATTAGGGAGTATAACAAATTGATAGGATGAGAGATAGTCTTGGTCTCATTTTGAGACTCGATGCTGGTATGAGGGTCTAGTCTTAAGACTCCGTGTTTGTTAGCTCCCAAAGTGTTAATGTAAATTAAGAGAAAGTAACGTAATTATTAAAGGCATTAAACTTATAAAGAATCAAATAAAGTCCGCATATAGAATATAATACGCAATAGACGAGATGTGCAAATGCGGAATAAGAACTTTCGAGCCAATTCAAAATGATTGAATCACAACAAATATATTTAAAATGCAAAAGATATTCCAATCTTCTACGAAATGCACATACTTATGCCTAACAGAACATATATCAAATTTTACCTGTGCTAACAGAGCCTGGATTAACATTCCATTTAGAGAAAATCTTAACAAAAGTCTGGGTAATATATTAAACTAAACAAAGCAAACATCAGCATATAAATACACAACTAAACTAATGGCAAAATAGAACGAGAACTGATTTATATGATTGACTCGCCGACTCAATATAAACAGAAACCAAAACATTAATGAAATCAAAATGAGATGCTTAAGGATTTTACATGCGAAATATTTCAACAGTTAGAAGAAAGTTTCGGCTAATAGGACATGGGAAAAAGCTTAGTAACTCAGTTTACAACGTATGGAAAATAGGATAAAGCTACATAGCATGCGCACAAACACTACTATACAAAGACACTACTCTGCTCAATTATTTACTAACTAAACAAAATGGTAAAAGATACCTCCATTAAACAGGTTTCTGTGTAAGATGCACATTTATAAGCATACAAAGACACCAAATGAGCACATATCTTGTAATGAAATCAGAGAAGTCGACCTCATTTTTATCCCCAAAACAAATTATTTTTTTTGAATTCAGTAATGTCTACGCTAGGCGAGATTAGATACAGACTTGTATAAGTCTCAAACAACAAACAAATACATATCTTTTAAAACATGAAAAAAAGATTCCGAAACCTCAAGACCATATATGTTCTAAAAATATGAAAACTTATATATATGTCATGCCAACAAAATGTATAAAGACTTAGAGAGAGAAAAAAATATGTGTGAATGCAGAAATTTAGTAAAATCGTAGGCAATGCATTCGTGAATTATGGGTTCACATTCTATTAGATGGGATAGATCGCAAATGATCTACAAAGAAAATAACAAAAAGTAAGCATCTCCTTCAATTATTTTTTCCTTTTCCAGAGAATACGTAACTAACGTCAATTTAGAAACAAGAAAAACAAACTGATTTTGTATAAGTATCCTCCTAAAAACTCATTCTCAAGTTCATTATAGCCAAAACGTGAAAGGAACGTGACTTCGAATCTCTACAACCCTTAAACTCAAAGGAAATGCATTTCAACACTATTTTTATTATAGCCAAGTAACTTGGGGCTTTGGGCCACAGATGACAAAAGAGATTTAAAATGAGGTGTAGGTGACATAAATCTTAATAATTGAGTAGAGGTGACAATTACTTAATTATGGATTAAGAAAGTTTGAGATATTCAAAATAACCCACAAGTTTTTAAATTTACACTTTGATCCAAATATTAGTTAATAGAACGGGGAACGAAGGGAAAAAAGACGCCTTTTTCTCTCTCCTCATCCATTGTTATTTTCTTTCTCTTCACGATATCTGTTGTTCATTGTTGTTGCTGCTTTATTCATCATCTTCTAATTCATTATCATCATCTTATACTTCATTATCATCTTCATATTCTTCTTGTTGACCATTGCTGTTGTTGTTGTTACCCCAACTGCTGCTCTTTGATCAAATTCTTATATCAAATTTTATTTCGTAAATCACTTTCAATTTTGGTATTTACTTGAGAGGAGATTTTGGTAAGTCAAATTATGCTTTTTAGTTGAATTTGTCATCTGGGTAACTCCTAGTGTGTTATTTTTTCAACAATAGCTAGCATGCGAACATGAATGCAATATAAGAGCAATTTGTTTAAACAGATCCATTATCTGCGACACTAGATAAATGTTCTATTGTAACAGTAGACTCATGTTGGATTCATGTTTATGGCTCTAGGTGTCCGTAATATAAATCGAATAGATGGGTATTCTGTTGCATCAGATTAGTAATCTGTTTCAACAGATAAATAATCGGTTTCACCAGATTACTAATCTGTTTCACCAGATTACTAATCTGTTTTGAACAACAAAATACAACTTCCGTCACAAACCTAGCAGATAACTCATATGTTCTTGCTATTGATACTAGAATCAAATTATTCCTTAATTGTAGACATGTCAATCGTTAAGAAATAAAAATAGACAACACGAAAATTAAATAAGAAATAAAAATTCAAGTGCATCAAACATAATTTTTTATAAAACAAACAAAAATAATACATAGATAAAAGAAAAAAAAAGCTTAATTATTATTATCACCATTATTATTTTTATGGCCAGCTGGCCAATCTTCAACCAGCAGCAGTAGTGCCCTCTTCAGCCTGCGGATCTCCCACAGTATCCTTACTCTGACGGCGCCCAACTCCCAATGCAGGTCATAAATCTCCTTCTGCCGTTCCCGCATGTCATCTCGTAAAATAGCGACATCCCACATAGGATCAGTCATATCTAGAAAACACATAAGTTAACAAAACACACATAAAAACAAAAGTAAAGAAAAGCAAGAATTCGAATGTAATGTAATATACAATGAATATTTATAAAATAATCAAGAAAAAACCTTACCAGAGATAGGAAAAAGCTATCAAGTCCTTGAAGATAAAGTAGTTGAATATGTAAAAAGAGCAAAAAATAAATAGTAGAGCAAAACGAATGTTTGAGTAAGGAGGAACCTATTTATAAAGGATTGAATTTGAATGAGTTAGGAAAAAAATTGCAACTGTTCACCTCCATTAATTAATAACATTCTTGATTACTGTAAGAAGTTATGACTTAATTAAATTAAGCAATATTGTGATAAGTCATGACTTTTCAGCTTTATTATGATTAATAATTAGTTCTTTCCAGGAACCGTTTTTACACTAAGTTGGACAATAGATTATATATCTGTTGCATGAGATAACTCATCTGTGACAACAGATATATAATCCATTGCGACAAATAGATAACCAATTGCATCAGATAATATATCTATTGCAACATATAATTTATATATATATTTTTAAATTATCTTCATGACATCCAAATTTTATGAATTTTTAATTATATAAATTAATAAAGCAGATTTGAAGGCACAACTGTTCACCTCAATTTATTAATAACATTCTTGATTACTGTAAAAAGTTATGACTTAAATAAATTAAGCAATCTTGTGATAAGTCATGACTTTTCAACTTTATTATTATTAAAAAAATTAGTTCTTTACAGGAACTATTTTTTTTACACTAAGTTGGACAAGAGATTATATATATGTTGCATCAGATAAATCATCTGTTACAATATATATATCATCCATTGCAACAAATAGATAACCTATTGCATAAGATAATATATCTGTTGCAATATATAATATATATTTTTTTAAAAAAAATTATCTTCATGACACCTAAATTTTCTAAATTTTTAATTATGTAAATTAAAAAAGCAGATTTAAAGGCACAAATGTTCTCCTCCATGTATTAATGACATTCTTGATTACTGTTAAAAGTTATGACATAATTAAATTAAGCAATATTGTGATAAGTCATGACTTTTCATCTTTATTATTATTAAAATAATTATTTCTTTTCAGAAACTATTATTTTTTACACTGAGTTGGACAACAGATTATATATCTGTTGCATCTGATAAATCATCTATTACAACAGATATATCATCCGTTGCAACAAATAGATAACCTGTCGCATCAGATAATATATCGGTTCAATTTATAATATATATATATATATATATATGTATATATATATATATATATATATATATATTGTTAAAAAATAAATTATCTTCATGACATTCAAATTTTTTGAATTTTTAATTATACAAATTAATAAAGTAGATTTAAAAGCACAACTGTTAACCTCCATTTTTAATGACATTTTTGATTACTGTAAAAAGTTATGACTTAATTAAATTAAGCAATATTGTGATAAGTCATGAATTTTCAGCATTATTATTATTATTATTAAAATAATAGTTCTTTTCAGGAATCATTTTTACACTGAGTTGGACAACAGATTATATATCTGTTGTATCAGATAAATCATTTGTTGTAATAAATATATCATTCGTTGCTCTAAATAGATAACCTGCTGCATCAGATAATATATCTATTGCAACATATAATATATATATTTTAAAAAAAATATTATCTTCATGATATCCAAATTTTCTAACTTTTTAATTATATAAATTAATAAAGTAGATTTAAAGGCGAAACTGTTCACCTCCATTTATTAATAACATTCTTAATTACTTTAAAAAATTATGACTTAATTAAATTAAGCAATATTGTGATAAGTCATGACTTTTCAGCTTTATTATTATTAAAATAATTAGTTATTTCTAGGAATTATTTTTTTACACTGAGTTGGACAACAGATTATATACCTGTTGCATCAGATAAATCATCTGTTACAACAGATATATAATCCGTTGCAACAAATAGATAACCTCTTGCATCAGATAATATATCTGTTGCAACATATAATATATATATATATATATATATATATATATATATATATATTTAA
>NW_025842417.1:0-2933 GCF_002878395.1 Capsicum annuum | reverse complement strand
GGAAAAGAGCTGATTTTGTTATCCCAATAAATATAACCCAAACCCGATTCACACTGAGACCAGTACGAGGCAAACTCATCACAAATTCCACGTTCAATTCTTCCCATTTCCAAGTGGGAATATTGAACTCCTGCATGGACCCGCTAGTCTTCTAATGATCAACCTTAACCAGTTGACACGTAGAGAACTTAGCCACAAACTCTGCAATATCTCTCTTCATCCCACTCCACCAATATATCATCCGCAAGTCACAGTACATCTTAGTGGGCCCTAGATGAATAGAGTAGCACGCACCGTGCACTTCTGCAAGAATTCATTGCCTCAAGTCCTCTACACCTGGCACACATAGACGACCCTGATAAGGCAAAACACCATCTCCCCCTTCGGAGAAAACCTCTACTTTTTTATCTTTGACTGACTCTTTCAACTTAACAAGACTGGGATCTCTATCCTATTTTTCTTTCACCTCAGAAACTAGAGATGATTCTGAGCTATTCTGAACCCATATACTACCTTTTGTTGAATCGACTAAGCGGACACATAGTCTGGTAAGCTGATGGACTTCCTAAGCTAACTTTTTCTTACTGTCCTTAACATGAACAATACTTTCCATAGACAATTTTCTAAGAGCATCGGCCACTACATTGGCCTTGGCCGGATGATAAAGGACACTCATGTCATAATCTTTCAAGAGATCTAACCACCTCTTCTGATAAAGATTTAGATATTTCTAAAAGAATACGTACTGAAGGCTTTTATGATCTGTGAACGCATCAATATAAACATCGTACAAATCATGCCTCCAAATATTCAAGGCAAAAACTATGGCTACTAACTCAAGATCATGAGTAGGATAATTCTTCTCATGGGGCTTAAGTTGTCTGGAGGTATAGGATATCACCTTACCATGCTGCATGAGGACACAACCTGAACCTACTTTGGATGCACCACAATACACCACAAACCCATCTGAACCATCGAGAAGAGCCAAGACTGGAGTTAAGGTGATTTGAGTCTTCAACTCCTGAAAACTCTTCTCGCATAAATCTGAACACTGAAACTTGACTATTGTTTGAGTCAATCTGGACATTAGGGATATAATAGACAAAAATTCCTCAACAAACCATCTGTAATGGCCAGCCAAACCTAAGAAACTCCTGATATCTGATGGAGAGACAGGGCGAGGCTAGTTTCTTACTTCTTCTGTCTTTTGAGGATCAAACCTAATGCCTTCACCGAAAATAATATGATCGAGGAATGCTACTAACCTTAGCCAAAATTTGCACTTACTAAATTTGGAGAACAACTGATAATTTCTAAGAGTCTGCAATACTATTCTGAGATGGTCTACAGGATTATGCTCACTGTGGGAATAAACAAGAATATCATCTATAAAGACTATGTCAGACATGTCCAAGTACTTCTTGAACACACGGTTTATCAAATCCATGAAAGCAACTGGGGCATTGGTAAGACCAAAGAACCTCACTAAGAATTCAAAGTGACTATACTGAGTTTGGAAAGCTATTTTTAGAATGTCGCATTCCCTGACTCTAAGCTGATGATAGCCTGATCTGAGGTCTATCTTGGAGAAGTAACTAGCACCTTGAAGTTGGTCAAACAAGTCATCAATTCTGGGAAGTGGATACTTGTTCTTGGCCGTGATTTTATTGAGCTGATGGTAGTCGGTACACATTCTAAGAGAACCATCTTTATTTCGCACGAATAAGACCGGTGCACTACATGAGGACACACTGGGTCAGATGAATCCCTGGTCTAGTAGATCCTTTAAATGTTCTTTCAATTCTCAGAGTTCTGTTAGTGCCATTCTATATGGATGGATAGATATAGGTTGGTATCTGGAAGGAGATCAATGCCGAAGTCTATATCCCTTTCGAGAGAAATTCCTGAAAGATCTTTGGGAAAGTCATCTAAGTATTCATTCACTACTGGGACTGATTCGAGACTGGGAGTTTTGGAAATAGAGTCCTTAACTTGAACAAGATGTTAGACACATCCCTTAGATATCGTTCTCCATGCCCAAAGGTAGAAAATAAGTTGATCTCTGAACGCTGAAGTACTACCCCTCCACTCTAGGATAGGTTTATTTAGAAACAAAAATTGGACCAATCTGTTTCTGTAGTCAACTATGGCATAACAGGAATAAAGCCAATCTATGCTGAGAATTACCTAAAATTCAGTCATCTTTAATTTGACTAAGTCTACTAATGTGACTTTCTAAAATATCATAACCAAATAGTTCCTGTATACCTGTCGAGCTATGATAGTTTTACCCACTATGGTAGAGACTGAGAAATGCTCTGCTAGAATTTTGGGATTGACTCCAAAATTGACTACTATATAAGGAGTAACAAAAGACAAAGAAGCTCCTAGATCTAGCAACGCGTAAACATGCGTGTGATAGATCTACAATGTACCAATGACCATATCAAGAGAATTTTTATGATCCTGTCGGGACTAGAGGGCATAAAGTCTGTTTGGGCGCTGCCCACTGGTTGTGCTAGATGTGGCACCCTGCTGATTCGGGTGACTAAACTAAGCTGAGAAATGGTTATGCTGACCCTGAAATCCTTATTGGCGACAATGTCTAACTCTGTGTCCTGGCTTACCATATTTGAAACACACATCACTGTCAGCTCCGCAAATACCCTTGTGGTTCTTACCACAAGTCTGACAAAGAGGATTGGTTTGGGCACTGCTAATACTGCCCTGATATTTAGATACTGGCACCCTATCTCTGTTACCATCCCTGAACTTAGAAACTGGAGCACTAGATGAGGAAGGAGCTAGGATGGATAACTTTATCTAGAACTGAGAATGGTTACCACTCTCTAACTTAGGCTGGTTAAAATTGAAGCTACCTATCCTGGCTTTCTTATTTTGCCTTTCTCTCATATTAATCTTCTGCTCTT
>NW_025842416.1:0-1153 GCF_002878395.1 Capsicum annuum | reverse complement strand
AGTTTAAGATTCCCTTGAAGTGAGTGAAGTCAAGTCAGCTCAGAATTTAGTTTCATGAAAGAAGTTTAAATGTTTCAAATCAGTTATATCCTTTCTTAGAAGACACATCAGGTCCACGTTATTCCATACCTTTAATCTTCAATGTTCCTACCCATCATTTGGGGACGAATGATCCCAAGGGAGAGATATTGTAATGCCCCATGTTTCGGGCTAGAATAAAAACCGTCATTTCTATGTGTAGATGATCCAAAAGCCATAAATCCTATGCAAATTTTCCATGTTAATCAAGTATGTAGTGTGGTAACCTATTTGAGCATGAATTGAGATCATAAAGGTCCCCTAACTCAAGGTCAAGTTGAAAGCTTTCCTATCGTTCAAGTTTTAGTGAGCGTCGAAACTTGAGTCAACTTCAATTGACCATATCTCCTTGTATATATCGAACTGTGTGGCCTACTATATATAAAATGAAAGATCTTTGAATTATCTTTCCATCGATACTAAATTCTCCTAAAACGGACACTCGGTGAAGAAGTTACAACATTTTTAGTATCAGCGTTCCCGATTGACTGGCCACCGCATCGCGATGAGCCTTAAAATGACAATTGTCAATTCTACTAGCTCACCGCGATTTTCAGCGCATCGCGGTGAATCCTTTTACGGCGTTCCAGTCCCGGATTTTAAATTTTAAGGTCAAATTAGACATTTTCCATGGCCCCAAACCCATCCAAACTCGGGATTTAATCCCAAATACACCTAAATACATACACTTTCACCCAAATTCATCAAGAACGCTCTCTAGGGTTTCAAACGAGAATTCCAAATAATTCAAGATTCAACCGTGAGTTTTTGAATATAATTAGAGATTTGGAATTCCCAATACGTAAGCTTCAAGAATCATTCATTATTCTCCGAAATCGAGGTACGCGGGGCTTTTCCTAAAATTATATGGGCATAGAAATCATGATTTTAAGAAAGGGGTTTTCAGATTTATGAATACATTCATGTTTTAGAAATCTTGACGGTATTATTTTGGTGTTTTGACCTTCCCCACATTGATTTGAAATTATATATATATATATATATATATGTATGTATGTATGTATGTATGTATGTGATTTAAGTTAATATTCGAATTGAAAGCATGACTCACATG
>NW_025842415.1:0-2548 GCF_002878395.1 Capsicum annuum | reverse complement strand
CCCTAAACTTTGAAGCAATTTTGGAATTAGAACACATTATGGTCAAATGTGTAGGCAAATATTTTTTCCGGCTTTTTAAAGAAGGAAAAATAAAACTCATATAACGGTTGGACAACACTACAGCCTTCTTAGCTTCTTCGACCGTGCTCATCATCACAAACCCGAATCCACGACTCCTATCAGTCTCCCTATGGAGAAATTCACTTCAACATAGTTGGTATAATTTATTAGGTCAGTGGACTATTTGTTGAGGCGCTAAGGCTGGTCGTAACTCAAATTCTGCTTTAGAAGAAGGGACTAACCCTCAATCCTATCACCAGCCTATAAAACATGTGTAATGGATGATCCGGTCTCATGGAGTTGAGTTATTTGATCTCATGTGGTACAGATGAATGGATGTTCCTTTGTTGAGGTGTATATGATTCCTGTATTAAAAAAAAAAAAGAGGTTTCAGTTAAATCTATGGTTTTTAATGATTCTAAACTTCTTACATTGCACATTCCTCTTTTGGGAGAAAGGTAAAAAGTAAATGAAGAACACATACAATTGGAATCTTTTCCATAGATTTGATTCCTGTGGCTTGGAGCTACTGTTTCATCTTTTGTTGTTTAGCATCATGAAGACCTCATTTTTTGTTGACATTGTGACTTCATTGTTCATCATCTCAGCTAACTGTTGATATTAAAACTTCGAAGAGGTACTTCTGTATCGTTAGTTTCAAGTTGCTTGGAAGGTGTAATGATAGATTTGTTTCTTGTGGAATTCTGACATATATAATTATACCTTTTTGGAAACAAGTGACCATACTTCATATTTCCGTTAGTTTTTAGTCGTGTGTTGAGTTGTGTCCTGCATGTGGCATTTCTTTAGTTATTATTCTGTTGTGGCTGGTGTGATGAGGTCAAAAGAGGTTGAGATGAAGCTATGGGATTTTATAGGTGATATTTTTTGCTTCTCTATTTACGTTTGCAGATTTTGTATTCAATTATTGTGGAGCTAAAAGGCTCAGTTCTGTAGAGTGTTAAAAGGTTTGTTGAGCGTTGACATTTCTTTCCATTTACCATCATTGTTTTATAAGGACCAATTTAATTAGATCCAGTTTTATAATTTGTTTCACTAGCGTCTTCAGTTTTGCTTTGAGACTGCATAGGTGCCCAAACAACCGCATCCTCTCCCTGAAACTTATTTGTATGTATTGGACTGCTGATTTCTTTGCAACTTGCGAGGGTGCTGATGTTTTCATTGGTTAATAACTAAAGAGAAGAATTCAACTTCTCTTGTTGAGTACAAACTTTAGCGTGATTACTACCATTATGCATTTGTGATGTTGAGACAGGGGAAGGCAGCACAGCAGGAAGCTTCTGCTTGATCTTGTTAGTCGTATTAACTTGTCGGCTGCGAGGAAGACTCGACTGCAACTCTGACATTATTGACCATGCCCAATTCAGCATTTTAGGCAACTTCATGAGCCTCAGGGAAAAAAGCCTAAATTCCTAAAAAACACAATTCTAAAAGATACAACAAAGCCATAGTAATAGACAAATTACAAACAAAAATTCAAGTCCAAGTTCCTACCAAATCTTTTCAAGAAACTTGAAATGGATGGCACAACATCAGACAACACATTTTTGCTCAAATTCAAGTGATACATGTGTGAAAAGATCATAATTCCATAGGAATCTCGCCTGTCAATTGATTGTTCTGAAGTGACAATGTAGTTAAGAAGGTGTGAGTAACTTGATGGTATTTTACCTGAGTAACTTGAACCTGCGAGCCTCAATTCTTGAATTTTATGCATCTGACTAAATTCTTTAGGCAGTTTTATGTACATTGGATTATCATCCATAAGAAAATATTTTAGACGTTATAACTTATTTAGTCCTTTAGGGAAATTCCCACTTCTTGTTACTTAGAGCCAAGAAGTTCAAAGATTGTATGTCTTCAATTGTCTCGGGGGAGGATTTCACAAAAATAAGTCTTTTTTTAAAAAGACTTACATATAGTGGGTTGAAAGTTATTGACTTTTTCCTAACCAAAGATACATAACAACTCTTCTATGGTTTGTTTGTTTTTTCTCAATCTTAAGATGCAAGTTCTCAAAGATTGATGATACTCCAAATCCGCTCCCTCCGTAAACTATATTGAAGAGGCACTCTTCCGAGAAAGCTTATTACACATTCAACCAATAAACATCCAGCGTCTCCGGACCATCGAAACTACAATGTTCCAGAGAAACTTAACAGTTGGAGGGTACAAGCATAAAACAATGATACACTGAGAAAGCAATCTATTTTATAAGGGGGCACTACTTTGCCCGATGAACTCATTTTAACAAAGGATTATGAACTCCAAAAACCTTCACAAATATATTGGTCTGCTTATTTCTTTGCATCCTGCCAGGGTGCTGATGTTTCCATTGGTAATAACTCAAGAGAAGAATTCAAATTCTCCTGTTGAGTACGAACTTTAGTGGGGATTACTACCATTATGCACTTGTGATATTGAGGCAGGGGGAGGCAGCACAACATGAAGCTTTGGCTTGTTCTTG
>NW_025842414.1:0-1869 GCF_002878395.1 Capsicum annuum | reverse complement strand
AGCCTAGTGTGGTACTTTGGGGTGGGAGGGGTGGTTTGGGAGGTCAAACGGGTAAAACGACACGAACGTTCCATTTTTGGGACAAATCGATGTGCTATAGCCCACAGTTTTTGGGGTGGTCCCAGGGTTCGATAGTGATTTTGGACAAAAATTGACTGTGCTTCCCCAAGCAAGCTAGGAAGAAACCTAGTGTGGGCCTTTGGGATGGGCAGGGTTGTTTGGGTGGTAAACGGGTGAAACGGCACATACTGGCCAATTTTGGGCCAAATCAGTGTGCTATATCCCACAGTTTTAGGGGTGGTCCCAGGATCCCAACGTGATTTTAGCAAAAAATTAATTGGGCTACCCTAGCCAGGCTGGGGAGCGGCCTAGTATAGGAATTTGAGGTGGGAGGAGGGGCTATTTGGGTGGTCAAATGGGTGAAACGGCGCGAACAAACCATGTTCAAACCAAATAATATTCTATAGCCCATGATTTTTAGGGTGAACTAGAGGCCCGGGCGTGATTTTGGCCAAAAATAAACCGAGCTACCCCAGGCAGGTTGAAGAACAGCCTAGTGTAGGTCTTTGGGGTGGCGAGGTTGTTTGGGTAGTCAAATGGGCTAAACGACACAAACGGGCCATTTTTGGGACAAATCGGTGTGCTATAGCCCACAGTTTTTAGGGTAGGCTTGGGGGCCAAGCGTGAGTTTGTCCAAAAAATTGATTGGGTTTCTCCAGACACGCTAGGTAGTATCCTAGTGTAGGTCTAACATGGTCAAATGGGTGAAACGGCATAAACGGACCATTATCGGGCTAAATCGATGTGCTATAGTCCACGATTTTTGGGATGGGCTCGGGGCCTGCGTAATTTTGCCAAAAATCAATCGGCTAACGCCATGTAGTTTGGGGAGCAGCCTAATATAGGCCTTTAGGGTGGGCTGAGCTATTTTGGTGGTAAAATGGGCCAAACATCTTGAACGGGCAGTGTTTAGGCAAAATCAGTGTGTTATAGCCCACAGTTTTTGGGGTGGCCATGGGGGCTAGGCGAGATTTTGGCAGAATATCAATTGAGCTGCCTCAGACATGTTGGACAGCGACCTAGTGTGGGCCTTTAGGGTTTGTAGAGTGGTTTGGGTGGTCAAACGGGTTAAATAGCGTGAACGAGACATCTTCGGGCCAGATCAATTTACTTTAGCCCACGATTTTTGGGGTGGACCCAGGAGCTGTGCGTAATCTTTGCTGAAAATCAATCGGGCTGCCTCATGCTGGATGGGGAGCGGTCTAGTTGGGCATTTGGGGTGGGCTGGGTAGTTTGGATGGTCAAATAGGTAAAACGATGCAAACAGTCCATTTTTCATGCCACCTCGATGTGCTATAGCCTATGTTTTTGGGGTAGGCCCATAGGCCGGGAGTGATTTTGGATGAAAATCAACCGGGCTAGCCCAAGCAAGCTGAGGAGCGACCTAGTGTGGAACTTTTGTGTTGGTGGGCCAGTTTGGGTGGTCAAACAGACGAAACGGCGTAAACGTTCCATTTTTGGGCCAAATCAGTTTGCTATAGCCCATAGTTTTTAGGATGAGCTCGGGGGACGGGCGTGATTTTGGCCAAAAATTGTTTGGGTTGCCCTTGGAAAACTAGGGAATCGCCTAGTATGAGATTTTGGTGTGGAAAGGGTGGTTTGGATGTGAAAATGGGTGAAATGGGGTGAACGGGCCATTTTGGGGCTAAATCGTTGTGCTATAGCGGATATTTTTGGGGTTCGCATGGAGGTTAGGCGTGATTTTTTTTTAAAATCAACCAACTTGATCTAGGCAGGCTAAGGAGTGGACTAATATGGTCCTTTGGTGTAGGCGGGGCGGTTTGGGTGGTCAAATGGGCGAAATAACAC
>NW_025842413.1:0-1123 GCF_002878395.1 Capsicum annuum | reverse complement strand
GCACTACTACTGGAATCTTGAGAGCTGACTTGATCACTTGATCTACCATCACATACTTACATTCTATTCAACACCTGTCTGTCTTACTAAGCACATCATCTGATTCTGTTTCCTCATATACTACTAATATCACAATTACACCTTCATCCTTAATTTTGAGTCAATAAACTTAAGTTTTTAGCTCGTACTATTCAAGCCTACTAATCTAATCCCCATGAATACATAATCTGATCAAATAGAATAATCTTATCCCAACTTCACTACTGCTAATCTTTTGGGTTCAAGAATGAGTTAGCATTATCATGAATAAAATCTGTACGACCTTGGAATAATAATGAACTGATGGGATACTATTTGAGTCTGTGGCTAATCCCATAACTAACTGTAAGGACTGTCGGAGAAAGCCCTGTCTTTAGGACTTTGAACTTTACTATTTCTATTACCTTGAAAGTAAGATAAATTAAACATGAGGTGTGCATGATATGAATCTATATGGTTTCCTTAGATAAACTTCCCATAGCACGATCTTGAGACATGAAAGTAGGGAAACTATTCCTAAAACATCTCATAGCCTCCTACACATAAGTGTGGTACACAACACGCGTATGTACAAGACTCTACTTGATACAGCTTTCAGATTTCATAGGACACTGTTAAACCTTAGGCTCTGATACCAAGTTTGTAATGCCGTGATTCGCTGAACCGGAATGCTACACGGTGCTCAGGACCTCGAGGGACCATAAGATAACCCATGACTGATATCTATACCTATAAACTGCATAATATCTCATAAAATATGTGGAAACATGAATTGTAAGGCCATAAGGTTCAATACTGATACATATAAACTGTATAATATCTCACAAAATATGTGGATACATGAACTATAACGCCATAAGGTTCAACACTGATACATATCTAAAAAATGTGGTATAATAATACCAAAAAGTAACATAAATACTGAAGTCTGAACATCTAATCTAACATCTAGTCCGAAAGCCTCTAATTGAACTGAATAAGGAGTTGATGGGACATGTCCCCAACTAACTCCAACTACTAAAATAAAGTAAAAACTAAAATAGAAATGAAATCATCATGTCCTCGAAGGATGACGACTCACGTC
>NW_025842412.1:0-1253 GCF_002878395.1 Capsicum annuum | reverse complement strand
TCGTACCCATAAGGTTACCTATAAGTTCCCTGGTCAACTGACTATAGAATGGGAAGCTAGTTCCTTAGATCCTAGGGGGAGGTTTATTCCTTATCTTAGAGATTTAAGGTTAATCTCTAAAGGTTATCTTTATCACTTGGTTTTGGTTAAGGATTCTAACTCAGAAGGTCTGTCTTTGTCTTAGCCTGTGGTTAATGAGTTTTCAGAGGTGTTTATGCATGATCTTCCTAGTTTTCCTCTGGATAGGGAAATAGAGTTTGATATTAATTTGGTTTCGGGTACTCATCCAATTTTTCTCCATTAAGAATAACTCCGACTGAGTTGAGGGAACTTAAGGAGCAACTTAAGGATTTTCTGGACAAGGGTTTTATTCATCCTAGTATTTCTCCTTGGTGTGCACCGGTGTTGATTGTGCACAAGAAGGATGGTTCCCTTTGGATATGCATTGACTACAGGCAGTTGAACAAGGTGACAGTCAAGAACAAGTATTCGCTTTCCTGAATAGATGACTTGTTTGATTAGTTGCAAGGTTCCAAGTTTTTCTCTAAGATAAATCTTTGGTCTGGGTACCATCAAATTAAGATTAGGGAGGTAGATATCCCTAAAATGGCTTTTCATGCTCGATATATGCATTTTGAGTTCTTGGTGATATCATTTAGGTTGACTAATGCTCCAAAAGCATTTATGGACTTGATGAATAGGGTATTTAGGCAGTATTTTGATGCTTTATAATTGTGTTTATTTATGACATTCTGGTATATTTAAAGAGCGAGGTGGATCATACTAATCACCTCTATATGGTATTGTAGAGCTTAAAGGAACAACAGGTGTATTCCAAGTCTCTAAGTGTGAGTTTTGGCTGAACGCTGTAACTTTCTTGGGTCATATAATTTGTAGTGAAGGGATTTGAAAAAGTTTGTTGTGGTGAAGAGGTGGCCTAGGACAACGACTCCATTTGATATTCAGAGCTTCTTGGATTTAGCCGGATATTATAGGTGGTTTGTGGAAATCTTTTCTTCGATAGTTGCTCCTTTGACTAAGTTGACTCAGAAGAAGGTTAAGTTTTTTTGGTCAGATGCTTGTGAAGGGAGTTTTGAGAAGTGGAAGATAAGTTGACTTCGGCTCCAATCCTGACTTTGCCAGAGGGTAATGATGGATTTGTAGTTTATTGTGATACATCTTGGGTAGGTCTTGGCTATGTGTTGATGCAGCATTGGAAGGTGATTTCCTATGCTTCCACCCAGTTAAAGGTG
>NW_025842411.1:0-2553 GCF_002878395.1 Capsicum annuum | reverse complement strand
GTTGTTAGTATGATTGAACTTACAAAGGCCCGTCAATTTGAAGAAGAGTCAGTTGTTAACTTTATCAATAGTTGGAGAAGTTTGAGCCTCACCTGTAATGATTATCTTAGTAAAGCTTCTACATTGAAATGTGTATTCAAGGCATGAATTAGGGTTTTCACTATATCTTGCAAGAATTAAATCCCAATACATTTGAAGAATTGACAACTTGTGCGTATGATATGGAATTAAGCATAGCTGCAAGAGGAGATCAATGAATGCTTGTCTGTGAACCTTACAAATTTGAAGATATAGAAGACTCTCATAGTGGGGGCTTGTTTGCATCTAAAGATGAATTCGATGAGTCTATGCATATCTCGGCATTATTCAATGCATAAGCTTAAACTGGATGTTACAAAACTCCTTAACACACGAGTCTAAATTGCAAGTTAAAGTGCTCCTCAATGCATGAGCTTAAACTGCAAGTTACAAAACTCCTTGATGTACGAGTCTAAACTGTAAGTTAAATTGATCCTCAATGCATTATCTTAAACTGTAAGTTACAAAACTCCTTGACGCACGAGTCTAAACTGCAAGTTAAAGCACTCCTCAATGCATAAGCTTAAACTGCAAGTTATAAAATCCCTCAACGCATGAGTCTAAACTACAAGTTAAATTGCTCCTCGAAGTATGAGCTTAAACTGTATGTTATAAAAATCTTCAAAGCATGCGTCTAAACTGCAAGTTAAATTGCTTCGGTAAGAATGAGAGTAAACTACATGTCATGAAGATCTACAAATTTGGGTCAAATCTGCAAGTTGTAAAGCTATTCAAATTTGAGCTAAAATTTCAAATCACTATTCAAATTCAAGTCAAATCTTAAAATCAGAGAGCTCTTCAAATTTGAGCTAAGTTATTATGCCACAAAGGTCATCAAATTATGAGCTAAATTTTAAATTGTGAAGCTCTTCAAATTTGAGCGAAGTATTCAAGTTAAAATGCTCCTTGAAACATGAGCCTAAATTGTATATCACCACGCTCTTCAAATTTGAGCTAAATGTTATAAATCTCATCCAATTGCAAGCTAAATTTTTAAATCAAAAAGCTCTTCAAATTTGAGATAAGTATTCAAGTTAAAATGCTCCTCAAATCATGAGCCTAAACTATATATCCCAAGCTCTTCATATTTGATCTAAATGTTACAAAACTCATCAAATTATGAGTTAAATTTTCAAAACACAATGCTCTTCAAATTTGAGCTAAGTATTCAAGTTAAAATGCTCCTCGAAACACGGGCCTAAACTGTATATAACAAAGCTCTTCAAATTTGAGCTAAATGTTACAAAGCTTATCAAATTGTGAGCTAAATTTTCAAATCAGAAAACTCTTCAAATTTGAGCTAAGTATTCAATTTTAAATGCTCCTTGAAACATGAGTCTAAATTGTATGTCACCAAGCTCTTTAAAATTGAGAAAAATCTTCAAGTTGAAACACTCCTTAAGGCACGAGTATAAACTACATGTTCACTCCTGGCCTGCAGGAGTATAAACTATGTACCGCTCAAAAAATGTCCGTTAGGTTGAAAACCTCGAAAAAGGTGGCCTAGGCAAAGTTAGGACGCAAAAATAATAAAATAATAAAAAAAAAACACTCACTCAGAACTACGTTGTGACTTGATCCTCTTCACTAAGGTATGTAGGTGCTTGAAATCTCATTTTGAGTTCAGTTGCATGAGTCTCAAAAAAAATATGTTCCTGCAGTATCCTCCATATGGATACCAACAACAACAACAACAAACCCAGTGTATTCCCATATAGTGAGGTCTGGGGAGGGTAAGATGTACGCAGTCCATACCACTACCTCCTGAGAAGTAGTAAGGTTGTTTCCGATAGACCCCCGGCTCAAGATAAGATAAGTAATCACAACCGTACAAAATGCATGGAATAAGATGGAAAGACATAAAAATGCCCCTACAATGGAAAGTAAACAAAGAATAGTAGGCACTCGTAATACAGCATGCAACAAGGTAGCCTAAAAAGAGTAATACACCAAACAGGTAATGCCATACCCTACCTACCCTAATAGTCACTAGCCTTCTATCCTAAGACGCGTCCTCCAGCTCTTCCTATCTAGGGTCATGTCCTCAATAAGCTGTAACTACTCCATGTCCTGCCTAATCACCTCTCTCCAATATTTCTTTAGCCTACTCCTGCCCCGCTTGAAATCATCCAAAGCAAGCCTCTCACACCTACAAACTGGTGCATCTGTGCCCCTCCTCATCACGTGTCCAAACCATCTCAAACGGACCTCCCACATCTTTTCCTTCACCAAATCCACTCCAACCCTCTCCCGGATAGTCTCATTTCGAACCCTATCCCCCTAGTAAGACCACACATCCAACGTAATATCTGTATTTTTGCCACCTTCAATTTTTAAATATAAGAGTTCTTGACTGGTCAACACTCCACTCCATACAACGTGGCCAGGTGGACTACCACCTTGTAAAATTTGCCTTTAAGCTTGGGCGGCACTTTCTTATCACACAACACCCCCTAGGCGAGCTTCCACTTCATC
>NW_025842410.1:0-9498 GCF_002878395.1 Capsicum annuum | reverse complement strand
TAGAAATAGTAAAGTTCAAAGTCCTGAAGACAGGGCTTTCTTAGATAGTCCCTACGATCAGTTATGGGATTAGCAACAGACTCAAACAGTATCCCATCAGTTCATTATTGTTCCAAGTTCGTACAGATTTTATTCATGATTATGAGAACTCATTCTTTAACCCAGAAGTTTAGTAGTAGTAGAGTTGGGATAGTATTATTCTATTAGATCAGATTATGTATTCATGGAGATTAGATTAGTAGGCTCGAACAGTATGAGCTAAACACTTAAGTTTATTGACTTAAAATTAAGCATGAAGGTATGAATGTGATATTAGCAGTATATGAGGAAACAGAATCAGATAATATGTTTAGTAATACAGACAGGTGTTGAACATAATGTAGGTATGTGATGGTAGATCAAGTACCTGAGCCAGGCCCTCAAATTTCAGTAGTAGAGCTAGTATCTACAGAAAGCAGTAAGGGAAGACAATTCCAGACCCATTCTCATCTTAGTGTATAGTTTTTCACTTCAGCTATCATGAAACCAACTCAGGCATTGCATAACAACTCTATGGTCACGAACTATAATCATGTATGAATTCAATTTGCAGCATAAGAAGTCCCTTTTACTACACAGTATGAGTCATGTTCCATGAGAACAGTCTACTTTCACATACTTTCCATGGGATTATGTGCGCCTTTAATTCCCAGTATAAGGGGTTCAGTTCCAGCTCCCTCAGTATTCGAATCATGTTCCACGAGTACAGAAAACTCTAGACTCAGGTCATACAGCTCATGACTCATGTATGCATATCATGCTTTCAAATATACTCAGCTTCCATGACTCATGCTATGCCCCTACAAATCAGATACAGTTAGACTATGTCATGTATATCCTCAATTCAGACCTTATTGGTAAATCCAAACTATTGATATTTTATCCCTCAAGTTTTAGTCATGTGTCAAGTTTAGTTTGTATGTATTCATGTTTTAGTTCCTCCTAATTTACTCCTCCAGTTAGCTCTCCTTATGGAACAGTGTAGTGATGAGCAGTTGTTTAGATAAGAGAAGATTGTTACGTGCTTACTCTGCATGAGGGTGTAGTTTCGAATGTCATGATAAATTTGAAAGTAAACATCTAGCAAGGGGTCGTATTTAGAAGTTAGGAAAGTACAAAGTGTAAGTGTACATTTAGATCCTTGACTTATGTCAGTCCCCAGCATGTAGCCATCAAAAACTCAGTTTCCAACTCAATTATAGTTTCAGTATCCAGCACTCAGTGATCAGTGTTTAGTCCTTGAATTCAGTACTTGTGTACTAGCTATAGGCTTAGTTATAATGTCATTTTCAGTTTAGTAACTAGATTTGAAACTCTGTTCAGTTCTAGATATGCTTTACCATAGCATTCAGGTTATCAGTACTCAGTTATCAGTGTTTCAGTACCCAAGTTTATAGAATACCTCAGAGCCATGTCATAAGCTTGGTCTCGCATTCACAAATAATACAGATTTCATGAATCCATGCACGAATACCTCATTCTACTTAGTTAGTCCTTATCTCCTATGCATAAAACTATAAAATCTCAGCCCAGCTATTCAGACTAAGTACAGTTTAGCTTTGCAGATCCAGTATTCAGCTATCAATAATTCAGTTAATCAGATAAGTTAGTATATTTATGCACTCATGTTCAGCTCAGTTCATGTATCATGTCTCAATTTCAGATCCTAGCTATTTATTCATGACTCAGTTCCTAGGTGTCTTGCGCATCACCTCAATTTCCCTCAGTAGCTCATCCAAGTCAGTATTCTTTGAAGGACATAGTGTCCCAATGGGGAGATACATCATACCCCTAAAATTTCATGACATAAACATGCTGCTCTATTTTATTTTGATGAATCCAGTTTGGAGAAGGGGTTCTCATAAGATAACCCTCAAGCTCTAACTTTAGTCGTATGCCATGTTTTCAAGATTTAGTTCAGATCATGATATTCAGTACATCTACCATGTCCCAGATCATGCATATGGAGTAATTAATCTCAAACTTATCGGTATTATCACTTCAACGTAACAATTTTCCTTAAACTTACTTGTTCTCATATTCATATTTCAATACCAAACTGGGTATTCAGTTCCATACTTAGTTTTCAGTTCAAACTTGATACCTTTACCATTGCATATTCATGAGTAAGTTAGTTATGAATTCACGCATCAGATATGCGTGATCAGCTCTTCAGTACTTTCAGTCATGCATTCATGTATCATGTCAGTCATATAATCATGAATTAGATATGCATGGATTCACAGTCAATCTCAGAAACTTCAGTATTCTCAACCAGTCCTCAAAACTCAGTATATTTCGTCAGTCATTAAAACCTAGTAAACTTAGTTTAGCTCTGCTAAACAATACCACTAGTATTAGTCAAGTTATTCAGTATCAGTTTAGTTATTCAGTTCAATGACCTTCAGATGGCAGTAGAAGTTAGCACCGAGTGAACCTAAGGATGGGAACTCACCTACCAGTTCAGGGTGTGATTCTTAGTAATCATCCTTGTGTTCCAGAACTACGTGCCAACATAGGTTGAGACATTTTAAACCATCAGATTAGGGTAGATGATGTGTCTTAAAACGTCAGTTTAGGGTTCCTCTCATTCTCATTGGGTACCTGCTAGTATAGGGTTCTCACATCTGTCCTTACCAGTGGCGCGGTATTGACACCCGGCCAATTGGGGCGGAGATTGGACCCCAACTCAGATATTATAGCGTATTTAGGGCATGTCGATTAGATAAATACTTCCCATAGTTACAGTTATAGATTTCAAGACTGTCAGCAATAGCTATCCAGTTTCAGCAAAGAACATAGATAGATCTTTAGATTTCAGTATATTGGGGCTGTCAGGTACAGTTAACTCAGAAATAAAGGGGAACTCAGATAGTTTCCTTCAAATTTATAGACTGTGAGATATAGTCACTTATGCTATCAATAACAACAGTTATCATGAGTCATGCTATCAATACTCAGCTTTAAGACTGTCAGATACAGTCAATCAAACTAGTTCTTCATAATTTGATCTGTCATAAACAATCATTCATTTATCAATAATGCAATATCAATCTCTTAGTATATCAGTAATACAGTATTAGATCCATCACTTATTAGTGATTTACATATCAATATCAGTAAACTCAGTCTTTCATAATCTTATTATCAGTACACTCATGTTATCAGTATTCAGACTCAGTAGTCTGTATCTCCACGAGTTCAGTTATAGTTATGTATGCATGTATGTACTCTCACATTTATATCAGTCAGTATTATCCATACATATATCCCTTTCAATTTAGCCTACCTCACTCGTATACTCAGTACATTCAGACGTAATAATGCAATTGCACTATGGTGCCTTCTCTTATGTAACACCATAGATTCAGAGGCATGAGCTCCAAATCAGCAGTAGATTCCAAGAGTAACAGTTAGAGTTAAATGTGAATCCTCATCCTTCAAGGACATTATGATTTCATTTCTATTTTAATTTTCACTTTATTTCAGTAGTTGTAATTAGTTGGGGACATGTCCCATCAACTCCTTATTCAGTTCAGTTAGAGGCTTTCGGACTAGATGTCAGATTAGATGTTCCGACTTTAGTATTTATGTTCCATTTTGGTATTGATATACTATATATTTCAAATATGTATTAGTATTGAACCTTATGGCCTTACAGTTCATATTTTTGAAAATTTTATGAGATATTATGCAGTTTACAGGTACAGATATTAGTCATTGTTTAGCTTGTGGTCCTTCGGGGTCATGAGCACTGTGTAGCATTTCGGTTTAGAAAATTGGGGCATTACAAACTTGGTATCAAAGCCTAAGGTTCAATAGTGTCCTAGGAAGTCTGAAAGCTGCATCAAGTAGAGTCTAGTACATGGGCGTGTTGTGCACCACACTTATGTGCAAGAGGCTATGAGATGTTTTAGGAACAGTTTCCCTTCTTTCATGTCTCAAGATCGTGGTATAGCAAGTTTCTTTAAGGAAACCATGTAGATTCATATCATGCACTCCTCATGTTCACTTTACCTTACTTTCAAGGTAATAGAAACAGTAAAGTTCAAAGTCCTAAAGACAGGGCTTTCTCAGATAGTCCGTACGATCAGTTATTGGATTAGCAATAGACTCAAACAGTATCCCATCAGTTCATTATTGTTCCAAGTTCGTACAAATTTTATTCATGATTATGATAACTCATTCTTTAACACAGAAGTTTAGCAGCAGTAGAGTTGGGATAGTATTATTCTATTTGATCAGATTATGTATTCATAGAGATTAGATCTGTAGGCTTGAACAGTACGAGCTAAACGCTTAAGTTTATTGACTTAAAATTAAGCGTGAAGGTATGAATGTGATATTAGCATTATATGAGGAAATAGAATTAGGTGATGTGTTTATTAATACAGACAGGTGTTGAACATAATATAGGTATATGATGGTACATCAAGTACCTAAGCCAGGCCCTCAGATTTCAGTAGTAGAGCTAGTATGTATAGAAAGCAGTAAGGGAAGACAATTCGAAACCCATTCTCATCTCAGTGTAGAGTTTTTCACTTCAGCTATCATGAAACCAACTCTGGCATTGCATAACAACTCTATGGTCACGAACTATAATCATGCATGAATTCAATTTGCAGCATAAGGAGTCCCTTTTACTACACGGTATGAGTCATGTTCCATGAGAATAGTCTACTTTCACACACTTTCCATGGGATTATGTGCGCCTTTAATTCCCAGTATAAGGGGTTCAGTTCCAGCTCCCTCAGTATTCGAATCATGTCCCACGAGTATAGAAAACTCTAGACTCAGGTCATGCGGCTCATGACTCATGTATGCATATCATGCTTTCCAATATACTCAGCTTTCATGACTCATGCTATGCCCCTATAGATCAGATACATTTAGACTATGTCATGTATATTCTCAGTTTAAACCTTATTGGTAAATCCAACCTATTGATATTTTATTCCTCAAGTTTTAGTCATGTGTCAAGTTTAGTTTGTATCTATTCATGTTTCAGGTCCTCCTGATTTACATAAAACAATGTAGTGATGAACAGTTGTTTAGATAAGAGAAGATTGTTACATGCTTACTATGCATGAGGGTGTAGTTTTGAATGTCATGCTAAATTTGAAAGTAAACATCTAGCAAGGGTTCATATTTAGAAGTTAGGAAAGTACAAAGTGTAAGTGTACATTTAGATCCTTGACTTATGTCAGTCCCCAGCATGAAGCCATAAAAAACTAAGTTTCCAACTCAATTATAGTTTCAGTATCCAGCACTCAGTGATCAGTGTTCAGTCCTTGAATTCAGTACTTGTGTACTAGCTATAGGCTTAGTTATAATGTCATTTTCAGTTTAGTAACCAGATTTGAAACTCAGTTCAGTTCTAGACATGCTTTACCATAGCATTCAGGTTGTCAGTACTCAGTTATTAGTGTTTCAGTACCCCAGTTTATAGAATACCTCAGAGCCATGTCATACGCTTGGTCTCACATTCGTAAATAAAACAAATTTCATGAATCCATGCTCAGATACCTCATTCTACTCAGTTAGTCCTTATCTCCTATGCATAAAACTATAAAATCTCAGCCCAGCCATTCAGACTAAGTACAGTTTAGCTTTGCAGATCCAGTATTCAGCTATCAGTAATTTAGTTAATCAGATAAGTTAGTGTATTTATTCACTCATGTTCAGCTCAATTCATGTATCATGTCTCAGTTTCAGATCCTAGCTATTTATTCATGACTAAGTTCCTAGGTGTCTTGCACATCGCCTAAATTTCCCTCAGTAGCTCATCCAAGTCAGTATTTTTTAAGGGACATAGTGTCCCAATGGGAAGATACATCATACCCCCAAAATTTCATGACATAAGCATGCTGCTCAATTTTCTTTTGATGAATCTAGTTTGGAGAAGGGGTACTCATAAAATAACCCTCAAGCTCTAACTTCAGTCGTATGCCATGTTTTCAAGATTTAGTTCAGATCATGATATTTAGTACATATACCACGTCCCAAATCATGCATATGGAGTAATTAATCTCAAACTTATCGGTATTATTACTTCAAGGTAATAGTTTTCCTTAAACTTACTCATTCTCATGTTTATATTTCAATACCAAACTTGGTATTCAGTTTCATGCTCAGTTTTCAGTTCAAACTTGATACCTTTACCATTGCATGTCCATGAGTAATTTTAGTTATGAATTCACGCATTAGATATGCGTGATCAGCTCTTCAGTACTTTCAGTCATGTATTCATGCATCATGTTAGTCATATAATCATGCATCAGATATGCATGGATTCAGCCTTTCAGTTGTGCATTAGATGTGCATTCTTATTTTGAGGAAACTCACTCTATTAGAATCCTTAGTGTTATATTCATGAATCAGCTTCCCATCCATCAGATATGTATGTTCAGTATGTTATGCTCAGCTTTCAGTTATTTTAGTCATGATCCCATGTTTCATTAGTGTATGTATTGTACTTACTTCATCTTATCATCTTTCCCACCTCAGTTAATTTCCATTCGAGGATGAATGTTCCCAGGGGGGAGATATTGTAATACCCCGTATGTTTCTAAGCGAGAAGATGAACCATTTTTCCAACGTATGAAACCTCCTATCTTATGAGTAGCATTTTAGTTCATGACTTAAAATGAGTATCCTAGCGATAATATAGCTTATGATACATTAAGCATGTTCATATGAGTCACTTAAGGTAATACAAGCTAAGAGTTATTGAATCCATCAAGTTTTAGTGTTTGATTTTGCAAGGGTATTCTTTGAATGAGTATAACTTTATGTTAATGTGGTATTTTGGATGATTTAGACCTATCAAATTATAGATAATTGAATTATCTTTCCAACGATACCAATTTCGCCTTAATCCAATGCCTGAGCAAAAAGTTATGCCATTTTTTGTGACAGACAGTAAGGATAGGCGATTGGTTAGGCTCCGCGCAACCCAGACATAGGCGATTATTTAGGCGCCGCCCAACCCAGACATAGGTGATAGGTTAGGAGCCGCCTAACCTATCTTAGGCAATCACTTGGGCGCCGCCTATGTCAGTTTCAGGTGCGAAAAAACTCTATTTTGAGTTATTTTAAGGGTAATTAAGTCTTTTAACACTCCTTACATGTCCCTAAACTTAACCCTACAAAATATATAGCTTCTAAACACATTACAACCCTATTAACATCTCAAAGATCATCATCCAAGAGAACTAAAAGAGAAACACAACTAGGGTTGCATAATTAAGCTTGTAGATCCAATTTTAATAAAATTCCTCCGTCAATCATCAAGAACCTCCCTTCCAAAGTATGCGTAGTGTTCATCCATGGATTCCTTTCATTCGTGGAGTTCAAGAATCAATCTTTAAAATACAAAAGCTTGGTTGATTGTGTTGATATGATCATACCCATGTTGATGCTGTTTGTTTTGCTATATAATAGTATCATGACTGTATATCTCATAAAAGTTATGTTGTTAGTTGAAAAACACGATCTTTAGATGGATTGATAGAATGCAAGTATGAAATCCACCTATGCCTTAAAGAATGCATGCAAGGTGTTTGATAAAATGCCTAGTATGTTAGAACTTCATATTTACATGATTTCATGATATCTAAATAATAAGTTCATTTTAGCTATACACTGCAATATGAATTTTCATGCTAATTATGTATTCTTACGGTAGTGGCATGAAGCATGTATGATGAATAAGATATGAATTATGTATGCAAACTTTATCCATGCTTTTCCTACCATGTTTGAGATGTTGAATAAATACATGAAGTATAATATCCCCAAATCATTACAATACAAACTAAACGTTACATGTTGTCGTTCCCTTACGCTTGAATGGTGTCCATGCGATTGCTATGAATAGTATATATTGTTGGAATGCCCATGATATTAGAATATGACATTTATGACTTGATTATAAGAATTCCTATTCATGATAGATATTATGATAACTATGTACTTCATGAAATCCCCCACTCATATATTATGGATTTGTTATTGATGGTCGTGTACTCAATAAATTCATGTTGTGTTAGTTTCCTTCCATCAAGTCCTGGGGGTACTTGTACCCAAAAAATATAGTTGTGTGCCTAGAGTCATGTCATGTTTTCATGATACTCTCAGTCAAGCCATGATCTATAGACTTCAGTCAGTCATGTGACTCAAGAAAACTTAGAAATCTCAGTAATCTCAGTAGTCCAGTAATCTAAGTAATCTCAGTGCCTAGTAACCTCAGCAACCTTTGTATTCACAGTCGATCTCAGTAACTTCAGTGCTCTCAACCAGTCCTCAGAACTCAGTATATTTCATTAGTCATTGAAACCTAGTAAACTTAGTTTAGCTCTGCTAAACAATACCACTAGTATTTGTCCAGTTATTCAGTATCAGTTTAGTTATTCAGTTTAATGACCTTCAGATGGCAATAGAAGTTAGCACCGAGTAAACTTAAGGATGGGAACTCACCTGCCAGTTCAGGGTGTGATTCTTAATAATCATCCTTGTGTTCCAGAACTAAATGGCCAGCGTAGGTTGAGACATTTTAATCCGTTAGATTAGAGTTGATGAGGTGGCTTAACCAGTCAGTTTAGGGTTCCCCTCATTCTCATTGAGTACTTGATAGTATAGGGTTCTCACATCTGTCCTTACCAGTGGCGCGGTATTGACACCCCACCAATCAGGGTGGAGATTGGACCCTAACTTAGATATTATAACGTATTTGGGGAATGTCGATTAGATAAATACTTCCCATAGTTCCAGTTATAGATTTCAAAACTCTCAGCTATAGCTATCCAATTTCAGTAAAGAACTCAGATAGATCTTTAGATTTCAGTATATCGGGGCTGTCAGATATAGTTAAATCAGAAATAAAATGGAACTCAGATAGTTTCCTTCAAATTTATAGACTGTGAGATATAGTCACTTATGCTATTAATAACAACAGTTATCAAAAGTCATGCTATCAGTACTCAGCTTCAAGACTGTCAGATATAGTCAATCAGACTAGTTCTTCATAATTTGATCCGTCATAAACAATCATTCATTTATTAATAATGCAATATCAGTCTCTTAGTATATCAGTAATACAGTATCAGATCCATCACTTATTAGTGATTTATATATCAATATCAGTTAACTCAGTCTTTCATAATCTTATTATCAGTAAACTCATGTTATCAATATTCAGACTCAGTATCCGTATCTCCACGAGTTCAATTACAGTTATGTATGCATGTATGTACTCTCACATTCATATCAGTCAGTATTGTCCATATATATATCCCTATGAATTTAGCCTAACTTACTCGTATACTCAGTACATTCAGACATACTAACGCATTTGCGCTATGGTGCTTTCTCTTATGTTACACCATAGGTTCAGAGGCATGAGCTCCGAATTAGCAGTAGATTCCAAGATCAACAGTTAGAGTTAGACGTGAATTCTCA
>NW_025842409.1:0-3297 GCF_002878395.1 Capsicum annuum | reverse complement strand
GTGCTGCAAGGGCCAAATAACTGGGCCCATGTTTTAAATAAAATTTTGGGCCTACCTATGCATATTTAAGACGTAAATCGGTCCCCTAAATATTTTAACACTTTTTGCCCATTCTAACTCTTTAAAATCCTTAAAACCTCACTTTTCTCTTTAAATCCAAACTGTCCTCTAAAATTATAAACTAATCCCACACTTAAGTAAAGTCTATATAGGAACTTATTTGAGGTACCAACTTGTCCCAACACACTAAAAACAAGTTCCGACTTGGGTTTAGCTTAATTTCATCATTGTTCACTTTCGGATTATCATAAAAAAGGTAACTTTCTCGGCTTCTAATGGTTATGTATTGATTAATTTTTTGAATAAAAAAGTTGATATGAGTATTTCCATAAGAATATATGAAATCTATGGTTCTTGTATGTAGGAGGCTTGATGTATCCTAAAATCATAATGTGGGAATTTATTTTGAATTAAATTCTAAGATTAGACCATAAACAGAAGTTAAACTTTAACAAGTAGAGTAATACCTAAGGTTTATCATATTAATCTGCATTAGAAATCATGATTCTTGATTTATGTGTGCACATTGGACTTGTTGGGATTTCAAATAAGTTATAGGGGTGTGGAAGTTGAGGAAAAATTTGTACGTTTCAAAATTTTGAGGTTTTGTTTAACTCATGCAATCTCTCATTGTGTTGGAAACTAACAACTATATTTTTAGGTACATATAGAACCAAAATAATCTAAGAAAAAAAGGTTGATACCATAAGAAAATAGGATGAGTCCCTCGACACTAGTTTTTTGGCTGAAGAGTACTCGGTTGTACGACTTAGAGAGACTGTAAGTAGTATGACATGAAGAGTGACTAGAATATAGAAGGTCCAGGTAGCTGAGACTATTTTATTAGGCACCATGGTACAACTAGTACAAGATAAGTCATAGTGGGGGAGATGGGCAGCTTATACTAGACCTAGTTCTAAGACCAAGGCCATAAAGGTTATTTAGGTTATACGGGAGTATCTAGCTTGATCAAGGATAAAGTCATATCAGAGATCACATCTATATTTTTCTCTGCTAGATGATGATGATGATGATGTGCATAAGGCATATTTCTAACTGGCTCCACATGGTATACCTCAGGACCCTTAATCTATAGAGGGGTCCCAGGATTCATTTGAGGCTGCAGAGCAGGAGGAGTCATCATAGGTACCCTAATTGAAGGAGGGAACCATCATTCATATATAGCAGTAAAATGTACCTTAATCTGAGTAGGATACTAATAATGCTTCCCATAAGAAGCCCGTTCCATATAAGGGCACAACAGTACGACTGGGGTAGAGTTTCGCACCCATACATACCTCAGAGGTACCTCTTAAGGAGAAAAATTTGAGGTGCAGTGTAGAGGGGATGAGGAAGATATTTGATATAAGCAGTAGTATTTTAGAGGTATAAAGGACTAAAAGGCTTATTTTTTAGGAGCATTGGATTGATCTATCAAGGTTGAGTCAAGTACAATTGTTGCATGCTTTCTTTGATCGATATCAATTTGAGTGGATGACTTTACCACTCAGTTCTTTTAGCCCGGTTGTGGTGGGACAGTTTTATGCATCATATCATGCCATAGTAGTTCATCCAGTACACATATCTATAGGCCTGATGAGATACATAGAGTAGCCATAACTTGATCAAACCCTTGTAAGAGGAATCTAGTAAGCCTGCAAAAGTACCTCAGGCCAAGACTGAGGGTCCATTAATTCCCACAGATACTGGTGATGTGTATGATGGTGATCTGGGAGTTATTATTGATTTTAAGATAGAAGAGCAGAGAGAGTCCCCAAATTTGAGTATGTAGGGCTAGTGGACACCAACCACTTCTTCATCAGCACTGACTTTAACCTTAGAGCCTATTAGCATATATTCAGAGCCTACTCATCTATCTGCTATAGCTTTTACTACAGGTATGATTATGATATCTTGAGTGTTTTTGCAAAGCTTAGTAGATAGTTTGAGGTCTACTGATGCTCGATTATGGGTTGTTAAGATCGAGATAACTACTCTATATTAGCAGATACATTCAAGAATTCAGACAAGATTTAAGATGGCAGAGGCTAGATAGGAGGCCGCATAGAGAGATACTATGTTTGATCTACATGCTTATTTATAGGCATGCTTTGATACTTTTGAGACATAATTTACAACCCAGTTTACGAAGATAAAGATTCTAGATCTAGCCCAGATGAGGGAGTGGATGGATATATTGCGAGCAGAGATACGCTCTTTCACAGAGAGTCATGTGGCAACCACAGCTTCAGTTATACCCCTAGTGGTCCAGATATCACCTCCATATTAACCCAAATATTTTGGTTTCTTCATTAAGGATGGTGAGGAGGTCCCGTTAGTTAGGGACATGAGAGGACATATGAGAGACCTACAAAATAAAGATATGCCATCTAATGAGGCCTTTAAAAAGGCTAGACATAATTTGATAAAATCTATAGTTTTTGAGAGGCAGAGGCATACAAAGATAACAGTGGGTGTATTTTCTAGTAGTGCACCACCATCACCACCACTCCACCAGTTAATATGCCCTTATTCAGGGATACTCATGACACGAACACTTAGTGTGTCCTGGGTATATGATGACTCTTCTTTTTTAATATTATTTTAAAAGCATTAGGGATGGTGCATAATTTGTATTTTGGGGTGGGGTATACCATAGATACTACGAGTTTTTGTTGTCTTACATTCTTTATCAGACATTGTATGGTTGTAGAACCAGTATGTCTAAGTTTAAATTTGTGTCATATTGTTTCTTGTTTTGTATTGTGTTGTGTTTTTGTCAAATTAGGATATTTTTAAGTATTTAGGGAAGTTGTCATGTTTTTAGCAATTTTTGAGAAAAATGATACCCCTCCAACTAAGTAAATATAGATATGTGTAAACATTATGTATCTTGTTATGGCAGTTGGATTAGGGACATGATAATAACTTGCTAATAATTGCATCAACCAGATAGGTAGTAGCTTGTAATATTGACTCTAGGCTATGTGTGTGTTATAGATTCTACTTAGTTCTCTTTGTGTGTAAAATTCAGAACTTGCCAGATTAGTCTTGCCTAGGTTGTAGGATGGTCAATTAGAAAAGTATCATTGGTCATTTTTTGATTTTAGTCCTCTATTAGCATAAATAATCTTCCAAATGTAAACTAGTATCCCTTGATCTCAATTTTCAGCCGTATAGACTATTTTTCTTGTTTCATTGTTTACCTTCCCATTTGCGTTATAATAACCTATTTTG
>NW_025842408.1:0-1196 GCF_002878395.1 Capsicum annuum | reverse complement strand
AATTGATTAAGGTATTTTTATTAAGTACAAACACAATAATGGTATATCAATAATTAGGGGTTTCACTTCCCAAATATTTAGGAAGACCAAACCTTTCCATATATTAATTATAGTTAATATTTAATATTGTAATAATTTGAGAAAAATAGTGAAAAGACGATATTGTCTATTACAGAGACTTTTAATGAAGGGTAAAAATTTCAAATCACTTTTCTAAGGGTCTTCACACTTTTAATATATTATAGATTATAGATTATAGATATATATTAATTAATTAAGCTGTAATATTTGTACATTAATTGCTAATAAAATGATCCAAAACCCAATATAAACTTAAAACCTAAACTTTTCACTCTTCATCTTACTTTTTAGTGTCAAGAGAGTTTTTTGCTCCTCATTTTTTCATAATTGAGTTTTTTCATTTGCACATGAATGAAAACATACTTGATCTAGTCTTTAATCACAATATAATTATTAAAAATAAAGATTATAAAAAACCGAGAAAACCCGGAAAAAATAAAAAAAACGAAAGAACCGACTAAAACCTAAATCAAAAAAACTGATTTTATGTTGGTTTGATTTGGTTTATAGTTTTAATAAACTAACATAATTGGTTTGGTTTTTATTCAATAAAAAAGCAAATCAACCCGACCTATGTACACCCCTACATACCACACAACCCCTATAGATTTTTTTAGGAACAATAGACTTACCCACAGGAGTAGAAACAAAAAAGGGAACCAAAATATTTTTAAGACCAAAGCTAAAGTGTATAGCCATATAACGGGTCATGTAAGATAGGGTAGAACCTGGTTCAAGCAAACAATAAACATAATGGGAGAAGAGGTGTAACATACCAGTGACAAAATCTGGGGAGGCCATTCCTGACGAGTAGCAAGTACATAGAGGCAATTCCAGCCATTGTCGATACTTGATATGGCACCCTTAGGTGCAGAAGCTAAAGAAGTGGACACCGAGACCTTATTAGCTCTAATGGAAACTATGGCTATAGACAATCCCATAGCAAATGACCAGGCTGACCACAATTAAAACACAAGTTTCTTCTCTCCTCACAATAACTACGGTAAAGCTATCCACAAAATCGACATGGAAGATAGGGTGGGGCTGATTGAGCTCCACTGATTTGAGACTGGGCACCTTATGCTTTAAGACTACTTCTAGCTTAAAAATAACAA
>NW_025842407.1:0-3048 GCF_002878395.1 Capsicum annuum | reverse complement strand
CGTCCTCGAACAACTTATCCATTTATGCATACTACACAAGTCTTAACACCCACGAAGGAAAAACAAGATGCTCAAATAGGCTCACACAACAATTATGAAAAAGAAGTATATTCATGAATCATTACTAGAGACAACCTACTCTCAAGAATAGACTCATTAAGTTGGCAAATTCATGCATATTGTTTAAGAAAAGAAATTATATAAATTACCTAACCTTCATCAACCATGTGCCCTCACAACAAGAAAGTTACCCATAATCACTCACAATCATGTAATTTCTAATAATATGGATATAACAATCAAGTTACGCTCACTCTCACAAAGACTTTTGAAATTACAACTGATAACCATATGCTTGCCCTTAGTGTAATGCTCCACTAATATCATAATGCTAAGATTAGTATCAAATAGGTGTTTTTTGGGTTTTAATACAGGCTAAAGGATGGGTAGGAACTATTTTGGCCAGAAATAGTGACTATCTTTACTAAGCACTTTAATACACTACATTATGCAACTAAGACCAATTTCTAACAACCAATTTACACCACTTTCATCTATCCTTATCTTTTGTTTTCACCCTATCCCATTAAACTCAATTAAAAACACTATGGTGGGAGTATGCAACCCTTTCAAATATTTTTTTTGCACCCATTTCACATTACGTACCCCTATGATATCTACCCTCAACTTAAGCGATTTGCCTTAGTTGAAGTGCATAATGTCCAAGAAGAACCAGGGCCAAAACAGGTTCATTGTAACATGTCCAAAATAAAATTTGGAACTTTTTCAATAATTTTTGCTACTCCCAACCACATCAATTTCACACGCTAATAACTAGACCTTGGGGCATCAATTTCACTTTTTTCCTCTTATTGTCAAACTCCTAACTCAAATTGATTTTACATTAAAGTGCTTAGGAGCTTTTGGATCAAATTACGGTCTATTAAAGAACTGGTTAGGCTACATATGAGGCTAACAAAAGAACAGGCTAAAGGCTCAATGGGGCTAGATAAGATAATGTACAAAGGTAGGTCAAAAGAAGGCATGGACAATGGCTAATAAAGAAATGCCTAAATCATCTCCTAAACTCATAATCTTTATTTCGCTTTGCACACACAGCAGGCAAGTTCTAGCATCAGTTGCAATAAGGAATATACAACAGTCTTGCACACTCATGGCACATGGTCTACTCAATTAAGAGCATTATAAATTCTCAACCCAACAATTAAATAAATTCAAATAAAACCAACAATCACAATAAGAGTCACAACTAGAGCCTAGGTATTTCAAATATAATGATCCATCACATACTTATGTTATAATGTCATGTGATCCACAAGAACAGTTACATGAAAGTAAATGACTAATTTTCTCTTAAGACGGTCGCCATTCATCCATCATCGAGAAAAGCACCTAACTATGACTAAATCAAACAAACATCTAATAAGAAACAAAATAAACAAAATAACTAATCCTATCACAGAAGTATACTAAGGAGAATTTACTAATTTCTTACAAAACAAGTAGCAAAGTAACCAGCCACCCCACACTTAATCTAGGCACTATCCCCAGTGCAAATAACAAGCTAAAGAACCTGGCTAGTAGTACTCTTCATCCACATTAGGAGTCATGCCACCTGCATGGAGATCATCATCGGAGCTATTTTTCCTTTATTCATCACATCACCCATGTCAGCCATACATAATGAAACTAACTACAATTAAGATAAAGGTGATAAAGTAACCACCCCACACTTAATTTGTTAGTATAAACCAATTAAGTGTTATTTTCGGGTGCTCATACTTTGCCGACATACACTTTGATATGGTACACCAACATTAGTCGCAATATAATTCACTCACCTCAATTTCCCTAATTCTATTCAATGAAGCACTTTTTGAACAAATGCATGTCCTACAACTTCAATCATATAAAGATACAAAGAACATCATTACTTTCAAATGATTTTCTCAATATTATGTTCAACACAATAAGATGGAAACTAATAGTTACACACCTACCATGTTGGTTGTGAACAATTCACTCACATGTACAAGCTCGAGTACTACAACAATGGTGCTTATCTTTCCAAGATGTTCATAATCATTCTTTGACATAGACATGGCAAGAATTTAATTCATAATCCTTAAGAAATCAATTAACTATAACAAAAGTTTACAATAACTAAGGGTTAGGAAAGTAACACTTACCTTGAAGATGGAAGATTTTGAGGAAGGAAGGGGAAAATTCTTGAGATTGTTAAGCAAAGAGTAATCTTGAAGGACAAAGAGAATGGTGAGGGAGAAATCTTGTATGGCTTGGGGGTGAAATAAGGATGAATTTGGGCATTTAGGGTGAGGAGTCTATTGAAAGAATGAAATTTGGGTTGGGTTGACCCAATTCAAAGACGGATATATGTTGAAATTGGAAGGGTGTGCGGCGCACAAGTTATCACACTAGTTTAAGTGTGCGCCGCATTGGTCATCGCACATGTGAAACAGTGAGCCTATGCGGTATAGTGTGCAACGCATATGTTATCGTACAAAGGTAAGTGTGTGGCACGTATGTTATCGCACAAGTTCAAGTGTGTGCCGCCTAAGGTATCGACAAGTGAAATAGTGAGGGTGTGCGACGCATAAGCTATTGGCAACATTAAGGTGTGTGCCACATAAGGTGTCGCACAAGTTAAGGTGTGCGCCACACATGGTAACGCCTACTTGAGGCAGTGTGCTTAGGCTATGTCTTAAGCGACGCCTTTGCCATGGCATATGTAAACTTTGGCGTCATACACCCTGTAGTACACTTAAACTTAGATGGCATGCACCCTATTCTTCATATAAAGTATTGATAAAGGTCCGTACTACAGGGGATTCGCCCCCGTACCCCTATTGAGGTCAGTGGTGGGCTCTAGGATTGGGCCTATTGGCCCGATCCCTATGCTAACACCACAGACCTCCTTGAAAATTACAAAATAAAGTCGCACCGCAAAAATTTGGGGGGTGGATTAGCATAATTTGGGTCACAACTCTAACACGAGTCATGACTCGA
>NW_025842406.1:0-4303 GCF_002878395.1 Capsicum annuum | reverse complement strand
AATTCATGTAATTGTTGGGTCGAGAATCTATAATTCTCTTAATTGTTTTGACCATATGACATGAGTGTGTAGGATTATTGTATATTCCTTATTGCAACTGATGGTAGAACTTGGCTGGTGTGTGTGTAAAGCAAAATAAAAATTATTAGTATAGGAGATGATTTAGGCATTTCTTTGATGGCCATTGTTCATACCTTCTTTTGACCTACCTTTGTATATTATCATAGCTAGACCTGTTGAGCCTTTATCTTGTTCTTTTGTTAGGCACATATATAGCCTTATTCGTTCTTTAATAGACCTTAATTTGATCCAAAAGCTCCTAAGTGTTTTAATGTAAAATCAATTGGAGTTAGGAGTTTGACAATAAGAGGAAAAAGGTGAAATTGATACCCCAAAGTCTAGTTACTGGCGTGTGAAATTGTTGCGGTTGGGAGTAGCAAAAATTGTTAATAAAGTTCTAAATTTTATCCCAGACATATTACAATGAACCTGTTTTGGCCTTTGTCCTTCTTGGATGTTGTGCACCTTAACTAAGGCAAATCACTTAAGTTGAGGGTGGCTATTTTAGGGGTGCGTAACGTGCAAAGGGTGTAAAAACAAAAAACATAAAAGGGTTGCATACTTCCACCATAGTGTTATTAATTAAGCATAACGAGTTGGGATGAAAGCAGATCTGTGAAGATAGCAGAAGAGGAAATTGGTTATTAGAGATTGGTCTTAATTGCATAATGTAGTGTATTAAAGCGCTTAGGTAAGATAGTCACTATTTCTGGCCAAAATAGTTCCTACCCATCCTTTAGCCTGCATTATAACCCGTAAAAGACCTATTTGATCCTAATCTTAGCATTTTGATATTAGTGGAGTATTACACTAAGGACAAGCATATGGTCATCAATTGTAATTTGAAAATTTTTTGTGAGAGTGAGCGCAACTTGATTCTTGTACCCATTTTGTTAGAAATTGCATAATTGTAATTGATTATTGGTAACATTTTTGTTGTGAGGGCACATGGTTGATGAAGGTTGGGTAATTTATATGATTTATTTGCTTAAATGGTATGCATGAAATTGCCAACTTAATGAGTCTATTCTTGAGGGTAGTTTGTCTCTAGTAATAATTCCAGAATCTACTTCTTGTTTATTATTATTGTGTGAGCCTATTTGAGCATCTTCTCTTCCTCTATGGGTGCTAATGCATGTGTAGTATGCATAAATGGATATGTTGTTCGAGGATGAAAAAAGCTTTAAGTGTGGGATGGTGATATTGGGTGTATTTATACGCCTAAGCACCATAACTTATCCATATTTTAGCTAAGTTTAGAGAACAAAGTGCCTAGTTTCTTATGTTTTTACTCTACTTCTATGTAATTGAGCTTATCGATCTGATTAGCATGATTTCAGGTAGTAATAAAATAGATGATGACATAATGGGACTATGGAATGTGGATGGCATATGACACAAGAGAGAGTAGCAGTCTGGATCAAATGTGGTGCCTAGAAACTATTTCCAAGACTAGTTTGTCATTTATAATTAGTTCAGGGACTTAGAAAGCAATTATGAGAAAAGTGATTATTAAAAGGCTTAATGCTGAATTTTTATTCATTATTGATTATTCTGTATAATTTTGAGAGAGGAGAGAGGCGGCTTACAACAAGGGAGAAACGTTATTCATCTTCTCCCCCAAGATCATCTTCTAGTTTATGGTAAGATGAATATTTCTATTGTGATTTCCGTTTTACCCATAGTGGCTAAGTTTATTAGTTAGGGTTATGGAAGCGTTGTAGCATATAATCTATCACTTTGGGTTTTGAATTCATTATGAATTGATTTGTTTACATTATAGTCTCTTCGCTTATCTTGAATTCTCATGGTTGCAAACATAAAGGATATGCCTTAAAACGTAACTTGTTCGAAATAAATGTTGATGTTCGGAAAATAGAGTACTGACAAGAAAATAGGATTCCCAACCCCTATTTCTTAGGTTAATGCCTTGGTAGTATTAACTACTTGGAGATTTTGTTTTATTTTTGGTAAACGTTTTTTATTCGACAGAACTAAAATGAATTAGTCCTTGATGGTTGAGAAACACTGGGATTATGTTATTAAATAAAATATGTTTCTTAGTAAGCACGATGCATGTATGAATTCATAAAGTCCATAGTCAGAAAGTATTGAAAACTACAAGGTGGACATAACCCTAGCTTGCTATTTATCTGAATTTGAATACTACTACATATATTATCTTGTTAAACTTAAACCATTAATTTGTGAACTAAATCAAATCCCCTATTTATTTTACGAAAACGAATGATTAAAAGTCAACTAATCTGCACACACCTTAATTTGCACCATACTCCCTGTGGGATTCAACCCCAACCTAGTTGACTTATATATTTTGTTTATTTTTTTTCTTGTTAGATGTTTATTCTATTTAGTCATAATTAGGTTCTTTTCTCAAATAAGAATGGATGACGACCGTCTTAGGAGAAAATAAGTCGTTTAACTGCATGTAACTTTTCTTATAGATGACATGACATTATAAAATAAGTATGTTATTGATCATTACATTTGAAACACCTAGGCTCTAGTTGTGACTCTTGTTGTGATTGCTGGTTTTATTTGAATTCATATAATTGTTGGGTCGAGAATTTATAATGCTCCTAATTTAGTTGACCATATGGCATGAGTGTGTAAGACTGTTGTATGTTCCTTATTGTAACTGATGCGAGAATTTTCCTAGTGTGTTTTCAAAGTGAAATAATGATTGTGAGTTTAGGAGATGATTTAGGCATTTCTTTGATAGCATTGTTCATACCTTCTTTTGACCTACCTTTTTACATTATTTTAGCTGGTATTGTTGAGCCTTTAGCTTGTTCTTTTGTTAGTCTTATATGTAGCCTTATCTGTTATTTAATAGACCATAATTTGATCCAAAATCTCCTAAGAACTTTAAAGTAAAATCAATTTGAGTTGGGAGTTTGACAATAAGAGGAAAAAGGTTAAATTGATGCCCCAAAGACTAGTTATTGGCGTATGAAATTAATGTGGTTGAGAGTAGAGAAAATTCTTTTAAAAGTTCTAAATTTCATCCCGAACATGTTATAATGAACTTGTTTTGGCCCTAGTCCTTCTTGGACATTGTGCACCTTAACTAAGGCAAATCGCTTAAGTTGAGGGTGGCTATTATAGGGGTGCAAAACTTGAAAAATGGTGTAAAAATAATAAAAAAATTTAAAAGGGTTGCATACTCCCACAATAGTGTTATTAATTGAGCTTAACGAGTTGGGGTGAAAAGCAAATCTGTGAAGATAGATGAAATAGAATTTGGTTGTTAGAGATTGGTCTTAATTGGATAATGTAGTGTATTAAAGCGCTTAGGAAAGATAGTCACTATTTCTGCCAAAAATAGTTCCTACATATCCTTTAGCCTGCATTATAACCCGTAAAAGACCTATTTGATCCTAATCTTAGTATTTTGATATTAGTGGAGTATTACACTAAGGGCAAGCATATAGTCATCAGTGGTAATTTGAGAATGGCGCAACTTGATTCTTGTACCCATTTTGTTAGAAATTACATCATTATGAGTGATTATGGTAACTTTCTTGTTGTGAGGGCATATGGTTGATGAATGTTGGGTAATTTATATGATTTCTTAGCTTAAACGGTATTCATGAAATTACCAACTTAATGAGTCTATTCTTGAGGGTAGGTTGTCTCTAGTAATGATTACTGAATCTACTTCTTGTTCATAATTGTTGTGTGAGCCTATTTGAGCATCTTGTCTTTCTCTATGGGTTCTAAGGATTGTGTAGTATACATAAATGGATATGTTGTTCGATGACGAACAATGCTTTAAGTGTGGAGTGGTGATCTTGGGAGTATTTATATGCCTAAGCACCATAACTTATCCATATTCTAGCTAAGTTTTGGGAACAAAGTTCCTAGTTTTTTATGTTTTTACTCTACTTCTATGCAATTGAGCTAACCGATGTGATTAGCATGATTTCAGGTATTAATGAAGTAGATGAAGACATAATGGGACTATGTAATGTGGATGGCATATAACACAAGAGACAGTAGCAGTATGGACCAAATGTGGCACCTAGAAACTATGTCCAAGACTAGTTTGTCATTGATAATTTGTTCAGGGACATAGAAGGCAATTATGTGAGAAAAGATTATTAAAAGGGTTGATGCTGAATATTTATTCATTATTGAATATTCTATATTATTTTGTTAGAGGAGAGAGGCAGCTAACACCAAGGGAGAAACATTATTCATCTTCTCCACCAAGATCGCC
>NW_025842405.1:0-1360 GCF_002878395.1 Capsicum annuum | reverse complement strand
TCCTAGATATGTTGTCCCTTATAGATTTTTGAATCGTGTTGGGAAAGCAGCTTATGAGATTGACTTGCCTGCAGAGTTGTCAGCTGTCCGTCCTATGTTTCATGTTTCTATGATCAAGAAGCACATTGGAGACTCTGTTGTTGTTAATCCTTCGGAAGGTTGTGATGTTCAGGATAGCCTTTCGTCCGGTTGAAATCCTAGATTATCAAGTCCGTAGACTGAGGAATAAGGAAGTTCCTTTGTTTAAAGTTTTGTGGCGAAATCAATCTGTCGAGGGTACCACTTGGGAAGCAGAAGCAGACATGCGAGCTAGTTACCCTCATCTTTTGTCCACAAGTTCGAATCAAGCTGAAGGTACTATTCCCTTAATTTAGTTTCCTGCTAATCTAATGTATTTAGCTATATGGTTATTCTATCTATGATTCATGCATTTGGTGAAGTACTCAAAAGTTTAGAATATAAGTAAGCCCTTAGATGTGAGTCTTTCCAGCTATACGTCCTTATTTTATCTTTTTTATTGGCCTATTTGGCAACATTCGAGGACGAATATGTCCAAGGGGGAGATATTGTAATACCCCGATCGTTTTCTAAACCTAAATCCATCTTTTGAGTGGATATGTATAACTTACAAGGTAATTGATGTTTAAACCATTTTGTGTTTCTCTAATTTCTACTTTTTTCATGTAGAGCATTGAATAAAATTTCCATCAATACCATCGGATGAGGGAGTTAAGGCCGTTTTACTGAACGATGACGGATCGCCCAGGTTTGACGGTCGACCTGGCGGACCGTCAGGTTCCTGGTGGACCATCAAGTGCCCCGTCAAACCAAGGCAGTGACTCTATTTTTAGTCCATCGTATGAAGGTCAAGTTTGTGGACTGTTAAAATATTGACGGACCGTCAAGGGGTTCGTCAGGTCGGAACAGAATGCCTCATTTCTGTCCCTCGAGTGACAGATGACTTGGTGGTCCGTCAGTTTACTAATGGACCGTCACTTTGACCATCACGTCTTCCAAGAAATATCTAGAAACTAGGGTTTTTCCAAAACCCAAAAATCCAATCTTCTTCCAAATAACTTCAAGAATCTTCCATAGAGATTCAAAGTGATTCAAGAATTAAGTTCCTCAAGTCAAAGGCAACAAGGATCTTGGTCTACAAGTGTGAGAAAGAAGTTCCAAACAAGTTTCTACATTTCCCAAACCATAATCCAAGGTATGTGGGTTTTGAAAAAGAACACTCATTTCGTTCTTGTGCCTAAAGATTTACTTCCTATTATTGATTTACATTATTTTGCAAATGAGTTTATACCCAAATTTCTTTATTTATGATTTATGAGATTTGAGTTGAATAAGTTTGATA
>NW_025842404.1:0-1178 GCF_002878395.1 Capsicum annuum | reverse complement strand
CTCAATCAAAGAGATCATATAAGTCTCCTAAATATCATCAAATATTTGCCCTCACCATAAGAGAGTTATCCATATTCACTAATAGATATGCAATTCCTCACAAGAACGGGTATAAAAGTTAAAATTTTCTCACTCTCCCAAAAAATCTACATGCCACATAAGATGAACCACGGTATTGACCTTAGTGTACTACTCTACTAATATCAAAATGGCAGGGTTTAAGATTAAATAGGAATTTCAGAGTTGTAATATAGGCTAAGGGACGGGTAGGAACTATTCTAGCCAGTAATAGTGGCTATCTTGCCCAATCACTTTAATACATCACATTATATATTGAAATTCTCTCTCAAAAACCATACTTTCACCACTCCTATCTTCCATCTTATCTTTGTTTTCCCCAATCTCTTTAAGCTAATTTACATCCATTAAGTAGGGAGTATTATCTATCAATACATAATTCAACTAAAGCGCTTAGGAGCTTTGGATCAAATTATGGTGAATCAAAGAATGGGAATATGCTACATATAAGGCTGCCAAAGAATAGACTAAAGACTCAACGAGGCTAACTGAGATCAAGTGAAAGGTTAGATAATAGAGGGCATGAAACCTTACTATCAAAGAAATACCTATACCATTTCTTAAACCTAACACTCTTTATTTCACTTTGCTTACACACTGGGAAAGTTCTCTACATCACTATGCAATAAGGAATATAGAAATAGCCTCACTCACACATGGCACATGCTCAAATAAAGTAGGATCATTATAGACTCTAAACTAGGGAATAGCATAAATTCAAATTAATCCAACAACTCATAGAGTTATATAAGTAAACCTAGGTGTCTCAAGAGTAGTCGTTTAACTCATTCAACATGGTTTCACATTCAAAACAAACTGGCATCATATAATCATACATAGCACATCAAAATAACATTTCACTTATTTCTAACACAACAAATTTTAAAATTTACTCCTAAAAATAAAAAAGAGATATTGGGTTCAAAAGGGCACCCCCTTAAAAAAAACTAAAAAGAACAACCAAGGGGTGGTGAAGTGTTAACCTACTAGAATGACACCAACCAAAATAAACAAGCAAACAGAAAATCTTTCTTGTAATTTTTTCAAATTTAGTCAAAAACTATAAAAACAAATAAAAAAGAAATCCTATGGCAGCACTT
>NW_025842403.1:0-5973 GCF_002878395.1 Capsicum annuum | reverse complement strand
ACTATAATGAAGTCAAATTCGTAACATACAAAAGTAAAATTACCTTTATTCTCAAGTCATTTCTTATATTTTAGGCAGTCTTTCTTCTAGTGTTCCTTCAAGAGTTTTTGTCAAAATTGTCTTTTTCTTTGTACAATAACTTTTGCACTTCTTTGCATTCCTCTTATCATGAGTCACTAAATTAATACTTTTAGGTTATCTCATGTTCAACTTATCTTCTTCTTGAACACACATGATCAATATTTCATTAATTGACCATTTATCTTTGTGTGTTGTAAGATATCTTAAATAAAACATATTTCACAGGAAGGGAGTTGAGAATAAATTGTACAAGAAATAGTGCGGACATATCAATCTCAAGAAACTTGATTTAGCAGCAACATCTCTCATTTTCATAATGTGCTTGCACAATGTTCAACTTATATCATATGTCATACTTGAGAGCCTTTTCATAAGGTGTTGGCCAATGCCTTGTCAGAGCTTACAAATTATTTATCAATTGCCTTCTTGTTGTGGCTCATATGAGCTTTCGTGATCATTAGTCTCAAGCAATTAGACCAATCCCACTACTCATAAGATCTTAGCCTCTAGCATACTTGATTTTGTGTGTTTAGGTGGTTCTCCCATACGGAGTGTCAAATTAAATAGTCTGAGCACGTCAAAGTGAGAAGGACTTTCTCATTCAATTCAATAAAGTTGTCACCGGGAGTGGCAAAATAGTTTTAAAAAATGGATATCCATCCAATCCAACCCATTCTAAATGGGTTGGATATCCAATCCGTTCAAAATAGGTTTAAAAAGAGTCGACCCATATTATCCACCCATAATAGGGATAATTAATTGGATAAAATAGGCAAATAAACCCTAAAATCCTGTCACCCAATTTTTTTAAAAAAAAAGCTCTTCGGAGACTCAAAATGGTTATGTGAGGTATGCCTCTTCCTCCTACCAACACTACCCAAGCTCCGACCAACACCACCCAAGCTCCAACCAACATCACCCAAGATCTGAACAACACCTCCTAAGCTCTATCGACCTCCCTGGTGAGTCGCTTTCTCTATTGGGGAATGGGGGTAATAGTGTTGAAGGGGTGTTCGATTTTTTATTTTGAAGAAAGAAAAATTAGACAAATAGTATTGGTTGTTTTGTTATTTGTATGTTTGTTCTTTATTTTGTTCATGAACTATTATTCATGTGCTCCTTTTTCTACTTCCATTTCAGAGTGTTGAATATTTCGAATATAACTTTTGGTTTAGGTAGAGATATCAATGTATGCTCATGCTGATTCTTGGGAATGAAGTGCTTCAACATTAAAAACAAGGCAAAGGGAAAACATCCAGTGTTTAAGATTCTTTTGATAGGTTGAAGCCTGATATTTCTAGTAATGGAAAGTTTAAAGTCCAATGTACATTGTGTGAACAAGATTACATGTTGTATCCTACATCTGAAGTATCAAATTTGAAGCATCATTTGATGAAACATTCTATATATATGGGGAAAGGAAAAGTCTCAAAGTGAACCAATAGATCAAAAATCTTATCAAAAAAAATTTTCTATGGCAATATGTAAGCATAATTATCCTTTCAAGTTTGTAGAACATAAAGTCACTAGGGACATACATTCATATCTGAATCCAATAATAAGAAACATCTTAAAAAACACGGCCGAGTGGGATATCTTGAATATGTAAGCAAGGAAAAAAGAACTTCTAAAATCCGAGCTTGCGATAATAACTACTAAAGTGTGTGTCACATCTGGCATGTGGAGTTCATTAGTATCGAATGGCTATATGTGTGTTCCATCTCATTATGTGGACTTAAATTGGGTTCTTCATAAGAGAGTTTTGATATTTTGACATATTTCTCCTCCACATACGGGTACGATTTTAGGTCATTTATTAATTGATTTATTACAAAATGTGGAATCGAAAAGAAAAATTTTACCCTTACTTTAGATAATGCTACTTCCAATTATAGTGTTGTGGATAATTTGAAGAATCATTTGTTTTTGATGCCTTCGCTAGTTTGAGAAGAAAAGTTTTTTCATGTTAGTTTTGGAAATCACATTCTTAACTTAATTGTTAAAGCGGATTTAGAGAAGGCTGATGCAGCTATTGGAAAAAATAAAGAAGGTATTAAGTATATCAAGAATTCTAAAACACAAGACTAGTGTCATGACCCAAACCAAGGCCTGGCTGTGACGGTTATCTTAAGTCCCACATAGACCGGAGATTACCCCCTTCCCCTAACTACACCAATACAGCATCCCCAATGTCGTATGAATTCCGAACATCAACGAAGATAACATAAAGGTAAACTCAAAGCTAATAAAAACATGTTTATACTCTATCGATCGAAAATCGACCAAAACATCCTACCAACATAACCCAAATCCATAGTAATCCAAACAAAGACTTCTAAACCAAGAACCAAAATTGAATATCAATAAAGTATCGAGAAATGCCCCCGAAAATAGCCAAAACACTTCTAGTAATCAGTAATACAAGGAACCAAAAGCATGATATGTTGACTTTCGATGTAAGGAAGGTCACCACTTCAATGTCAACTCACGAGCCGAATCCCAAATCTGAATCACTAAACAGGGGAGGTAGAAGTATGGCTAGTTACTGCATCACGTGCGGATACAACGTAAGTAGATGATTAGCGGTTGGAGTGCTAGCATGTAACTCAGGGATATGGGATAACATAATTCCATGAATAACAATTCAAATCGTTCAAAATTTCTTGCACATCATCCAATGCATATATATATATATATATATCACATATCGGGACAGGGAACAAATCTTAACATGCACGTTTAAAATCATAGTCTGGATTGTGTATCTCAACTATCATAACATACAAGGAACCCACGGGTTATATGGTCCCAGCTCTCCCATAGATGGTAAGGCCCCAGTGCGTGTGGCTGCATGAACCAGAGGGTAAATATATGCACTATGGGGAATTGAATCTCTCTACATATCAAGGAATATGAGCACTAATTCATGTAAGATATGTGAGACTCGAATCTCCCAATAATATGAGAATAATAATAATAAGGGGGGCTCAAACCACCGGATAGACCCCTGCATTGGCAATCGCAATTTCAGTGTTTGTCCCTCAAGACCTCTACTTTCATGACTCAGCTACACAGTCCATTTTAAAGCCCAATTAAAAATATTTAACACACAAATTCATTCATTGAACCACAATATATAGTTAGGTATACATTGTTGGTATCATCATACCGACTATACTTGCAAGGTATCATCAAAATACCGAAACAATTTCATTACTTGGGAAATCACAATCCCATTGGTTCAACTATGCAGCAGCCTTTGAAAACACCAACCCACAAGGTTCAATTCAACATTATAATGCAATAGTTCCAGAATAGTTTAATTCCCATATTTCTCATCTCTAAAATTATTTCACAATATGAGGTTGGGATCATAACCACTTCAAAAGTGATAAGTTTGAGAAATCACAATCCCTTAGTTTATTCACCATAATCATACACCTGCAAGTTCAAAACCATGGTTAAAACATGGGTAATGCAAAATAAAACCATGGGAAAACCATTAATTGACCATTCATGTCAAAACCCTTACTTTAAAACACATAAACAACCATTTACTTTCATGAAAGAGAGATATTAAGTTTAAGGGTAGAGTTACATGCTTGAAATATTGAGTTTCACAGAGAGAATTTAACTTTAAAGCACGTGGATGATCAACTTGATGAAACCCTATCTTGACTTTCTTGAGGGAATTTAGAGAGCCTTTTGGAGTGTTTGAGAAGTTTCTTAGATTTGTTTCTAAGTGCTAATGACACCCTAAAGAGGTTATAAGACGTTGGTTTTAATTAGGTAAGAGGGCAAATGTCTAGAATGGTCGTAACTTAAAAGCTGAAAAAGTGCCGCCATTGACTACTTATCAACCATTGACTCATACTCATTCCTTATGAATCGTCACTACGAGTCATAACCAAGACAGAACCACCAAGGTAGCATACACTGTTGACCTTACGACTAAGTGACATAACTCATAATGGGATCCTATGACTCGTAGGATTCAGTCATAGTCAACATAGAACCCAAATTGGGGTATACACTTGACACCTTATGATTACACTCAACAACTTGTAACAAGTCCTTACAGGTCATGGTGAGCCACTCGTACTCAAAGCAGAATCTTGCCACAAAATTACTGATTTGGTTACGATTCGAATCCAATGACTCGTCATGGGTCTTTACGACTCGTATCCTCAAGTCGTACCCAGGATAGTAACTTCAATATCAATCAATGAAAACCTTACGACTAGGGTCACATGGCCCATTAAGACACCCTAAGACTCGTAGGGCGAGTTGTAGTTAAGGAAGTGAGCTTAGACTCAAGAAAATTTTCAAGGACCAAAAACTTAGGGCGTTACATACTCCCCATTTTAGGATCATTCTTCCTCAAATGATAGGACACGACATTTACTAGAACATTTTGACTCCACATACCACTACTCTTACCTGTACTACAGAAAATAAAGACACCAAGGAATTTACAATTACCTTTAACAAAGACAGAAAACAAAATGGTAAGAAATTATAGAAACCTTAAGCATGATTTTCTAAATCGAGGAACAAGAATGGATACTTTGACTTCATGTCCTCCTTGGCTTCCCAAGTAGCTTTCTCAACCTTTTGGTTCCTCTTAAAAACCTTTACCGAAGCCACATCCTTAGTCCATAACTGATGGACTTGTCGATCCAAGTTTTCCTTCGGAACTTCCTCATAAGACAACGAATCTGAAAGGCCTATGATTTCCAAAGGAACAACTGTCGAAGGGTCACCCATGCACTTTCTCAACATCGAAATATGAAACACAGGATGAACGGAGTCCAAACTAAAAGGCAACTCCAATTCATAAGCAACATTACAAATCCTCTTCACAACTAAGTACAGAACGACGTAACGAGGACTGAGCTTCCCCTTCTTCCCAAACCAAATCACTCCCTTCATAGGAGACACTTTTAGGAATACCCAGTCTCCAACATCAATATTCCAAGTTAATTCGCCTCACATCCGTATAGGACTTTTGGCAACTTTGGGCGGGATTATATCTATCCCGAACTACCTCCACCTTATCCATGGCTTGGTAAACCAAATTAGGATCGAATAAACTATTTTTACCAACTTTAAATCACCCAATAGGAGACCTACACCTCTTACCATACAAGGACTCAAAAGGAGCCATACCAATGCTAGAGTGATAATTGTTGTTATAAGAAAACTCTATAAAGGTAAGTGGTTAACCTATCTAGCACCATAGTCAAATACAAAATCCCAAAGCATATCTTCCAAAACCTGATTTGTCCTTTCTGCTTGACCCTCCGTCTGCTGGTGGAAAGCAGTACTAAGGATCATCTTAGTACCCAAAACTCGCTGGAATGACCTCCAAAAATGGCATGAGAACTGAGTACCCTGATCACATATGATAGAAACTGGAGCACCATGCAACGTCACAATCTTCTCAATGAACAACTTAGCATAATCCTCAGAAGAAATATTAATCCTCACTGACAAAAAGTGAGTAAACGTAGTCATCCTATTCATGATGACCCAAATCAAATCAAACTATTGGCGAGAGTGCGGAAGACCAATAAAAAAATCCATATTAATCATCTCCCATTTCTACACTGGCAACTCAATCACTTCAGATAACCTTCCAGGCCTTAAGTTATCCACCTTCACTTGCTGACATACCATGCACTTAGCCATAAAATTGGCCACATCCCACTTCATATTATTCCACCAATAAATCTCCTTAAGATCAAGATACATTTTTATTGAACCAGGATAAATAGTATAACGTGACTCATGATCTTCGCCAAAATTCTTTCTCATAGCATATCAACCTCGGGAACATACAACCACCCTTGATATCTCAAGATACCATCACCGTCAATCTCAAAATCCATT
>NW_025842402.1:0-2182 GCF_002878395.1 Capsicum annuum | reverse complement strand
GAGAGGTGCTATGGTCTACCCCTATCTTGAAATAACTTAAAGATTTACGTTCCATGGCCGAGATGTCTGAAAATTAAGTAATTAAAGTTTAGAATCAAAGAATGAGATAATTTTCTAACACTTTGCTAGAATTTCAGGTCCTAAGTCTCTAATGCACCCATTAAGAGCTGAATTGTACTGGGGAGAATACGAGGTATTATAATATCTCCCCATTGGAATCGCTCTTCCTCGAATTAGGCTAGTTAAGTTGAGAATTCTGAGGAACTGAAGCTACATACTGACAGCATAACTGAAAATATGACAGCATAGCTGTATCTAAATCATAATGAATAATTGAACTAATCTATCAATGCATACAATGACATGAAGAAAATGACTGGCTAGAACTAAGACTGGAAAAGAACTTAAATTAAGAAGATTGTTAGCTTAGGTAGATTCTAAGATTGTAGAGAAAAGTTTAGGGTACTTGGTTAGCATGTCTGCATCAGCTTCCCAAGTGACATCCTCAACAGACTAATTCCACCACAAAACTTAGACCAGGGGAACTTATTTGATCCTTAGTCTTCAGATATGGTAATCAAGAATCTCTACTTCAAGTTCTTCGTTTGAAAGGATATCTTGAATATCTACACTCTATATTTGGAATACAACAGTTGAATAATCCATACACTTCTTCAATAAGGATACATAAACATTGGGTGAATGGAAGAAAATTCTGCAGGCAATTCGAGTCCATATGCAAATATCTTTGCCCCCTTAATTGGTGAAGGTTTCAAATAAACTAAGTCATTAACTTCAAACTCAAGATCCTTTCTCCTCATATCTACATAAGATATCTGACAACTTTGAGCAGTTTTTAACCTTTCTCAAATCAACTGGAATATTCAATGTATTCAAACACCATGTTTTGCCCAATCAAAGTGGCCTCACCAGCTTTAAACCAACCGATAGATGACCTATATCTTCTCTCATAAAGTGCCAAAATAAGGGCCATCCAGATACTTGAATGTTAGATTTTATTATATGCGAACTCAATCTATGACAAATGATCATCCCAATTACCCTTAAAATCTAATATGTATGAACTTAACATATCCTTTATTATTTGAATGGTTTTACTTGTCTGACCATCTATCTGAGGGTGAAAAGATGAACTGAGATGAATATATGTACAAAGAGACTTCTAAAAGGCTTTCCAAAAGTGGGGGGTAAACTGGGCACCCCTATCCAAAATAATGGACAAAGAAACTATGTGCAATCTGACCAACTCTAGAATATATATCTTAGCATAATCTTAGGCTGAGTAAGATGTGCGAACTGGTAAGAAATAGTCTGAGTCGGTCATCCTGTCAATAATAACCCAAATCCAGTAATATTGGTGACACGAATGAGGAAATCCTATCATAAAGTTCATGTTGACCTCTTTCTACATCCAAGTTGGAATAATAAACTCATGTAATATGCCACTAGGACTGGTGCTCCACCTTATTATGTTGACAAGGAGCACTCTAGGACATAAATTCTACAAAATTTTTCTTCATACCACTCCACCAATAGACTTCCCACAAATCAAGGTACAACTTGGTGGATCGTGGGTGAATGGAGTAACATGCACCATGTGCTTCTTCCCTAATTTTCTAGCTCAAACCAAAAATGCACGGAACACACAGTCTACCCTGGTAAGTCAACAAACTATCTTCACCTCAGGAGAAAACCTCTATCTTTTGATATCTGATCGGCTCCTTAATCCTAACTTTGTTGGGATCCTTATCTTGTTTCTCCTTCACCTTTGAAACTAAAGAAGATTCTACACTACTCTTTACCCTAACATTTCCCTCAGCCAAATCAACTAACCACTCACCTAGTCAATATAATTGATGAACTTGTCATACCAACTATTTCCTATCACCCTCTACATGAACAATACTATCCAGGTAAATTCTTCTAACGGAAAGAAATCCATGCGACTACAATTGTAATTTTCATATCAGGTTCAAACTATGGATCCAACTTTAGTGTCCTCATCTACCAGTATCTCCCATTTGTTAAATAAGCAAAGCATGCTCCCCATATGTTTAATAAAATGCTTATGTGAAAGGATTAGACCCATTATAGCATGTTCACTAGAAATCCCTAATTGTGTGCAAGCCCATGCATGCCAAGTGTTTGTTGAAAAGCCTTA
>NW_025842401.1:0-1131 GCF_002878395.1 Capsicum annuum | reverse complement strand
ACTTGTGAGTAAATGGATATGGTGAATAAACAAGGGGATTGTGATATGCCCAAATTTATGACTTTTGAAATAGTTATGACCTCAACCCCATATTGTGAAATTAGTTTTGAATATCAAAAGTATGGATATTGAATTACTCTTGAACTATTGCATAATGTGAAAAGTCAATGAAGCATAATTATTTTTGAAATGAACCTTATTGGGTTGTATGATTCCCCAAGCTAATGTATAATTGAACCAATGGGAGGCTATGAATTCTCCAATTTATGAAATTATTTTGGCATGTTGATATTACCTTTCAAGTGTAGTTGGTATGATGATACCAACAATATATGCCTTAATGAGTAATGTGGTTCAATGAATGGTAATGTGTGATAAATAATTTAATTGGGCTTTAATAAGAGTTGTGTATCTGAGTCGTGAAAGTTGAGGTCCCGAGGGACAAATACTGGAAACCATAGTTGCCAATGCGGGGGTCTATATGACTGGGTAGCTCGATTCCCCCTTATTATTATCATATAATTGGAAGGTTTCAGTCCCCCATATTATGTTACCTGATTAGGTGCTTGTGTCACCTTGATATGTTGGGAGGTTCGAGTTCCCCACAGTGCATTTGTATACCCTCTGGTTCATGCGGCCACACATACTAGTGCCCTACTAGCTGGGGCAGAGCTGGGCTGATATAGTCTATGGGTGCCTTTTTATGTGATGATTGTTGAACTACACAATCCAGGCTAAAGTTTTAAAGTACATGTTAAGCCTTATTCCCTATACCGATATGTGATATATATATATATATATATGTATATATTTGATCATGTGCATTGGTTTTGAATGCTTTTGAATTGTTGATCATGACATTATATTATCCTTATCCCTGAGTTATATGCTAGTTTTCACCCACTAACCATCTTCGGATATTGTATCCCCATGCGGTGCAGGTATCGGAGATACCTCTACTTTTCTTGCACAAAGTTAGATGGGCCAACACAATTCATTGATTCGTTGTAGTGAAGTGGTGAGCTTTTATTCTTCTAAAGACTTCGACATTTCATCTGTTACTATCATAGATTATAATTTAGAGTTTTCATTATCATAAACATTATTATTTTCATTGTCATCTATCATAGT
>NW_025842400.1:0-2846 GCF_002878395.1 Capsicum annuum | reverse complement strand
GTGGTGTTCTTGGATAGTGTCCAAATTATGAATGAGGTACATGAGTTGTAGGGTGACCCTATGAGTCGTCGGGGGACCTGTAACGACTAGTAATGATTTTTTTAGTATTTTATTAAAGGCATTCTAGACATTTCTCTTTTTCCCTAAACATAACCCAAGACCCTTAAACCCTATTGATACCTTATTCTCACCCATAAATCACTAAAAGTATATTCTCATAGCTTCCAAATTCTCTTAAGCATCCATATTTAGGGTTTCAATGAAGTAGGTCAAGTAAAGCTCCAAGGGTTGATTTCTCTCCATAAACTTTTGGTATTTAGGCATGTTACTCTTCCTTAATTGCTAATTTGTTAAAATAATATATTTTAAAGTGTTTTTCTGTGGTATTCATATTGGTTGGAAATATTGGTTGAGGATTTTGATTGTTTATTTTTGAACAATGTTTTCCCATGGTTTAGACATCATTGTTCATAATTTAATCATGGTTTTTGAACCTATGGGGTGCTTGGGTATGGTAAATATACTAGGGGATTGTGACTTCCCCCAATTTGTGATATTTTGAGTGGTACTGACCTCAACCCCATATTCTTAAATTGATTACGATATGTAGAGTATGCACGTTAAACTAATTTTAACTATTGAATAATTCAAAAGGCGAATAAGAAATTTTGGTTTTGAATTAAACCTTCTGAGTTTTCTGTTTTTCACAAGCTATTTTTTAATTGAATGAAGGGTGTTTTAAATTCCCTAATTTATTTAATTATTTTGGCATGTTGTTGGTACCTTGCATGTATAGTTGGTATGGTGATTCAAAACATGTATGCTTTAATGTGTAATATGGTTCAATTAAAGGGAATATGTTATAAATGTTTTAAATTAGTATTAAAAAAAGTTGTGTAGTTGAGTCGCTAAAGTTATGGTCTGATTGACTGATACTAGAAATCACAGTTGTCGATGTAAGGGTCTAAATGACCATGGAGGTTCAAGTTCCCTTTGTTATTATCATATTATTGGGATGTTCAAGTCCTTTATAATATGTTACATGATAGGGTTCTTGGGTCACCTTTATATGTTGGGAGGTTGGAGTCCCCCATAGTCCGTATATATACCATCTGGTTTATGCTATCACATGCACTAGGGCCTAACTAGCTATGGGAGAGCTGGGACCATATACTTTATAGGTGTCTTTTTATGTTAAAATAGTTGAGCTATATAATCTAGGCTAAGGTTTTCAAAGTTCATGTTAAGCCTTGCTCCCTGTCCCAACTTATATTATTACGAATATTTGTATTTGCATATGATATTGTTCATTGGATTTTGGACTAGTTATAAACTTGTAATCCATGGATTATTTTATTCCTTATACTTGTGTTACATGCTAAAGTTCACCCTGCTAACCATATTATAATTATGTATAACCACGAGATACAGGAACACACCATACTTATACTTCTCCTATATAGTAATTTAGACTCGTCAGTAGTTTGTTAGTTTACATTTAAGTGGTGGGATTTCATACATCAGAAGTCTATGTTTTTTGTTTTGGTCCTTTATGTCTTAGACTTACTTTTAGCTATAGTTGGGGGCCCATCCAAAAACTTTATTGATATTCAATTTCAGTAGAGTCTTTAATGGATTATGGTGGACTTCGGTGGTGACTTGGTTCACTATTGTTGTTGGTTATCATTTATAGACATATCATAAAAGTCTTTGAACTTATTTCTTTATATTTTGTTATATGTTTAGCATTCATTCGCCATTACAATATTGTGATTAATTGAGTTAGGAAATGGGGTGGTCGCTGGTGCACAATGGACTAGTGATACTCATCACAGCTAGGCCCTAGTTTAGGTCATGACAAAGTTGGTATCAAAACCTAGGTTTGGCATCATTGGGTGTCCACAATTCTGTGTAAAGTAAAATATCTTTATGAGTGTGTAGCATTCCACACTTATAATGGCTAGGCATTTAGCAATGTTTCTCTTTCTTGCTGCTCTCTTTTTAGGCTATAAAGTCTAAGGTCTGGAATCCTCTCAAATTCCTATGTTTGCCTTTTAGTTCATGCCTACCCAAAAATCTGATACTCATGGAAACTCCTTTGTCAAACTTAGGGATAATATTGATGGGACTAGCCCTACTTATGTAATATAAACCCAATTTAGGGGTCCAATTCCTGATTATTTGCCTTGAGTTCCCCTCATTCCCTATAGTCCTCCTCGAACTCCTCTAGATGATATGTAAAATGCTGAGTTTCATCAGTTGATTCATATGTTTCCTCAGTTGGTAGCTTCTTAGTTTGAGTGTGTTTCTTATGTTAATCTATCTTCTGAGGCTACAAGGGTTGGCCAGTTTATGTGGTTGAGTCCTACAACTTTTACTTGGCATAAAGGTTGAGGAGGATCCTCAATGCTTTATAAATGAGATGAAAAATATTTTCCACGTGATACATCCTACTGATGTTGAGGGTGTAGAGTTTGTTGTTTTTTAATTTAAGGATGTAGTCTATTAATGGTATAAGGAATTGGACTTTTCTAGGGGTGGTGATATTGAGTCCTCTTTGTTGGATGACTTCTCTAGTGCTTTTCTTGATCTCTTATTTTCTTAATAATTGAGGTAGGTAAAGTTTTAGGAATTTGTAAACTTGAAGCGAGGAAGGATAACAATGAAAAACTATGCCTTGAAGTTCCATCAGTTTTTATAATATGCTCTTGAGTTAGTGTCTAGCATGCTGGTTAAAATGAGGGAATTTTCTTTTAGGTTATCCAACGATTTGATTCTGTAGAGCAAGGCTTCCTTATTGAACAAGGATATTAAAATCTCTAGATTAGTTATGTATATACAATAGG
>NW_025842399.1:0-1104 GCF_002878395.1 Capsicum annuum | reverse complement strand
ATTAAAAAAATGAAAAAACTAACAAGAAAAAATAGTTAGAGATATAAGAGAATGATATTTTAAAATTTTGAAGATCATGAAAATAATAATCTTCATATTTTTCAAGGGCAGTAAATCTTGTTGTATATGTATTTGTATAGTAATAGTTTACTTAAATACAAATTACAATTTTTTATGTTTCGTAATTATGAAACTGTTACTATAAAAGTTACAATTAAGACTCTATAGTTGTTATTTATGAAATTTTTCCTTCATAATTTTTTAACTAACTAATACCTTCAACCAAACGAGCCCAAAATTTAGACAACAAAGTAAGTAACAAAAAAATAAAATGATCAAAGTTGTGGAAGTAACTAGCTTCTCTAAATGATGAGGTTTTTCTCACATGACAAGGTTGAAAGTGTTTCAAATTTTCACCAGTTACATCATCATATATTTTTTAGCTTTATATGAAAAGTTATTCGTGTTCGAGGTCAAATCGAATATTAAAAGTAATTTATTTAAAGAAATAATTTATCTTAAAAGCCATATATTTTATCGCCAAACTATTTATGCTTTGTATTAGCAAAAAAGGAAAAAAGAGAAGTATTTGATTTAGGGAATCGACGTTATATGTCCACGGTTATGCAGTGCGTAACAATCTTAGCTTTCGACCACTAAAGCTTGTTGTTTTAGGGAATCAAATATCTCAAAAAATTAAATTTACATTTTGGATCAACAATTTATTCGTACTAATAAATTTTATAATGCTCCCTACTTTTCTGTTGGAGTTTTGCTTCAATTTTTTCAAATCAAATTTAAGTTTTATTTTTTTTACAAGAAAATTAAAAGTAATATCATATTTACTTTTACTGAAAGGAAAATATAATTCTTTTTCATATTTGGCTAACGTCTTTCTTTGAGGAAATGTTTTAAAACTCTATAAATAGAAAATCCCTCTTCTCATAACAAAAATACAATAACATCCATAATGTAGTCATCAAAGAGTCTTGTTTAAGGAGAAATTTTCTCCCAACAATTTTTATGTTTTCTTTATATTAGTTTCATATGTAGGTCAATGTCCAAATCATATAATAATATTATGTTTTTAATATTTTATATTGT
>NW_025842398.1:0-4245 GCF_002878395.1 Capsicum annuum | reverse complement strand
GCTAATCCCTATGCATCATTATTTAAATACTATTTGGGTTGCCACAAGCACAATATCTATTTTTTACCAAATCAAGCATATGACCCAACCCAAGGGTATTTAATGATAAGAATTGTAGCGGTTACATACATACATGCATGTCTTTCTTTTTTCAATTCCTTAAATAGTTGAAACTCCCTAAAATTTATTCATCTTCATTCATCTGCATTTCTCACACATTATTCAGTTTTTTATGTTCTCAATTTAAGTCTACAAATCAACCCATTCTCTTACCATTCACTTTTTACAAGTTCAAAATAAATATTTTGTCTTTTTGGTTATGTTTTAAAAATTCAAGTAATTCTGAAGTTCATTATGATCTCGGGTATGTGTCTTGATTTTAATTCTTCATTAGGGATACCTTGTAATGGTTTAACTAAGTGGTGTAAAGGATATTGTATGCCATATTGATTCATTAACAAAGAAAACTGATTGTTTGACTTTTAGTGGTGAAGCCTATATGAAGTGAAGTCTGATTAACCCTATTAAAACATATATGTTGAAGGAATTTTGAGGAAAATTGAGATTTCTATCATTTAAAAGTATAGGTTCACCAAATGTTTGATTAAATGCCCCAAAGAAGTTTAAAGTGAAATGGGAGCACCAACGAATTGATTAATAGGCCATCACAGGTGTGATGGACCATTGTTGTAACCCTCTGCAGAGCTTTTTTAACTTGTGGTTTAGAAACTAGAGATGATCAAAGCGATGGACCTTTAACCTTGAGACGGAGCATCTACTTAACTATCATAATCACAGCTTATATATCTTTCACTAATAGTTTGTTGCTTTTTCTTCCCCTAAAGATAGGTACTACGACTCAAAAGCTTCCTTCAAGTTGAGGTGGGGTCAGTCTCAACCAGTTCAAGGCACCAACACTTTGAGTGATAGAAATGAATAAGAAAAAGAAGTGAGGCCCAGTATATCATACCTATCAAAGTAAAAAGAAAAAATAGCCACTCTCCTATTCAGATGAGGATAGTGAGTCAACAAATGCAGGGGCCAACAGTGAAAGGAGTTATAATAGAAATGATAGTTCAAGCCCTGAGGTTAGAGGGGAAGAAGAGGTTACCCCTAATCCTAAAATAAAACTAGAACAAAAAGAAGGAAATGTGATCTGTAGTAAGGAACCAGAGGTTCTTGGATAAATTAGATGGAAGGTTGACAAAGAAAAGATATACATATTTGATGGGCTCCAGCCAACACAAAATAACCTATTAAGATTCCCATTGAAGAAGAACATTAGGCATCACAAAAGACCTTCATCAGTACCCGTACCTAGAGAGGTGGTTCAATGAGTATGAGCTAGAATGTCTGAGTAAGCCACCCGGGTCATACTACACAATTTTTGTGCATGTATTTTTTGCTAATTACTTAGAAATATTGTGAAAGATTTCCCCAAAAAATCTAAAGTTTCAAACATGAGGAACAACATACAGGTTCTGGTGAGATGCGTGATAGTTGTATCTTTATTCATAGAATCAACCAATTTCTATTTAGCCTGCACTACCCAGCACTGACCATCACACTAGAGTGGGATCACTGGATGACTATGCCTTATAATCAAAGGCCATGGTTAGCTTGGAGATATATAGATGATGGAAACCAATCTTGGCTTCAGAATAAGGAATAGATTACAAAATTGTCACTAAATTTTAAGGCAAACTTTTAGTGGGACAACATTAAACTGAGACATATTCTGATAGAATGAGATTTTAATCTTAATTCTTAAAGAGTGGTACTAGTAGCAAGTCTTATAAAGGGATTGAAAATTGACTTTGGGAAAAGAATTGGAGATAAGATATCAGTACGGGTTTATAAGACAGCTAGTGCATTACCATTCCAAAGCTTGATCATAGAGTAATGAAGGTAAGAAAATGTGCCAATCATACGAAAAGTGGAGAGTGAAATTTGGTCTACCAAAAGGCAAAATATTGAGAGGATAAAGGATGATAAAAACTTCAAAATTAGAGTCCATAAGCCTCCAGCATTTGATAAACAAATTGAACCCATACAATAGGCATTAAGTGATCCTTTTGGTATGCTATTGCCCTTAGCTATTTATGTTCCACAGGGTAATTTTCAGCTTCAGGGTCCATACAGACACCTTCGATGGCTCACACAGTGGACACTGCTTCTATGCCATATAGATACTCAGAGTATAGGTTGTCCCAGTAAAACTTTGTAAGAATTGTCAAAGCTTAAAAAAGGTTTGAGAAAAAATAAAATGTGTGGGCTAAAAAGTTCAAACCATTTGTGGACAAAGTGGTAGTTGAGGCTTTGAAGCTTTATAAGAATTTGTATACTTGGATAGATGACATGTAAGAACATATGAATGATAGGCTAAGAGAATTGTCTAATCAAGACTTAGTCAGATTTACTACCAAGTTGATATAAGCACAGGCTGATATTTTAGAAGTAGAAAGACAGTGTATCCAGAGCATGGTTAATCCATGGATATTGATGAGGGGGATATATTATGGACCTCATAGAAAGATCTCTAAAGGTAAAGGAAAAGAGGTTGATGAATGTTGAAAAAAGAGGTCAGCTAGGAAAAAAAGACATCGAGATAAGACTCTGAAAAAGACGTAGATAAGAAAAGTACTAAAGAGATCAAAGAAAGATAAAGAACATTAAAAGAAGTAGTTTGAAAATGAAGCGGTGCACATTTTTACCAGGTTGGCGTGAGAAAGTTGGTTAGGTTTAGATCCACTACCCATCCCTAACCCTTTTATTAAGAAGGGGGCTGATTTGAGTACCCCAGTCACCAATGGGTCACTACTACTGATATTAAGGTCAAGGAGGCTTCCCATGACTCAATAGACTTACAAGCCTAAGGGTTATTCAAGTATTTTACTCCCTAGTACATTATTTATGATGCATTGAGGAAAAATCACTTATTTTAGTGGGGCAGGGGTGCTTGAGTGAAATATATCACTGAAGAGGTTTTTGTCGCTAGTATTTTTTTCCCTCGTAGGCTATCTGGATGAATTGGTACATCCAAGATTTTTTATTCATTGTGATTTTTGTGATTATAAATATGTACTATTTTATTTTAACTAATAATATGTATTCTTTTATTTCATTATGATCTTATGAGTGTTCTCTGTAAACATATACCATCTGAATTAAAGGAAAATGATTGTGTGAAAGTTGTTGAACTGTGGAATGTTGGATTTTGTAATGTTTGATTTTGTAGAAAAAAGATACTACCTTCAAAACTTTTCCAATGCACATACCTTGTGATGATTGATTATTGTGAATCTATGATTAGCATTCGAACCTTTGGGTTGTGAAAATTTATGTTAGCACAAGTCTAAAGGTCAGTAGCATGAGTATTTAGTTCATTGCTAGTGTGTGTGAGGTTTTGCTGCATTTATAACTCTCTGTAAACAACTAGAACTTGCCCGATTAATTTTTGTAAGGTTATAGTTGATTAAATAGGATAGGATCACAAACCGTTTTTCAATTAAGTACACTTATCCATAAAAGCCTAACTAAAAGTATTGATTCATAATTTCCTTTTTACCTCTTTTGAACCTATATCCTTTTATTCGACACCTATACTCCACCTTTATTTATTTTAGTCTTCCCTATATTTTGTCCATGGTCCCTCCTTGTACATTTTGCACTTCAATTCATGCAAAGTGCCTAAGTAGAGGGTGGCTACTGTATAGAGTTAACGACTAAAGGACACTTAGTTTATATTATTGGAGTTTGTCTCAGTTGTCCCTGTTCCCATAGTATATTATGTAACCTTACTTATGGTATCAATAAAAGTTAAGGGTGGCTAATGTAGAGAACCAAGTTACAAGAGAAGAGTTGCTAAAAAATAAAAATAAAAAAAGGGCTTTGGGGTGTTAAAGATGCATCATGAAATGGAAAGTGGAGTTTTAAAGGTGAAAGCGTTTGAGAAAAATTAAGGCTTGAGAGTAAAAACAATGGAAAGGAGGGTGAAGTCACTTTATCTTTTCGACTGACATTATCATTTTTGACTGCGAGGTTGATACTGAGATGCCCATCATATTGGGGAGACCATTTATGGTCACAGGTAGATTGATGGTTGACATGGAGAAAGAAGAGATGAAATTCAGAGTTAATGGTGAGGAGGCCCCATTCAACATCTAAAAATCAATAAAGGAGCCAAACCATATGAGGGTGGTGTCGGTGGTAGATTGCATAGATGACCCCAAGAGGGTATTATTA
>NW_025842397.1:0-1728 GCF_002878395.1 Capsicum annuum | reverse complement strand
TAGTCTCTGATTAATTAGGGAAGATTTGTTTAACTTTTGAATATCCTCTAATTAATTAGAGAAATTCTTGTTTAATCCTGAAGAAATATTTCACTTTGCGAAAATAGTTTCTTAGGACAGTGCCTAGTACAACTCAAGTATTTTATATGTTACTTAAAATATCTAAAATATCATAATAGTTGTTTAAGTATTATTATTATTATTATTATTATTATTATTATTATTGTTGTTGTTGTTGTTGTTGTTGTTGTTGTTGTTGTTGTTGTTGTTGTTGTTCTTGTTCTTGTTATTATTATTGTAACTTGTGATACTATTATAGAAGAAATATTATTATTATTGCAGTTCATTTATTTTCACTACTGATATTAAAATTTGTTATCGTTTTCCAACAATCTAAGAAACTATGACAAGTAATACTAGTAACTCTGAAACTAATACCGATGCTACTCCTGCTTCACTTATTTTACCATATGCTAAACCATTTCCTGACGTATCAAATATTGAAACTTTTGCTAACGAAAATTTTAAAAGATGGCAAGAACGTATTTTCGCACTACTTGATATCCATGGTGTGGCACATGCTTTTCTACATCCACAACTTGGTCCTGACGTCGATAGTAAAATTCTAAAATCATGGCAATACGCCAATAAGGTATGTCGCCATACAATATTACAAAATATTTCTAACGAACTATTTGATGTATACTATAGTTGCAAGGAAACATAAGTTATTTGGGAAGCCTTAATCAAAAAGTTCACTGCTAAAGATGCTACTAAACAAAAGTTTGTAGTCGAAAGATATTTTAATTGGTAGATGAGTGATGTGAAGGAGATGGAAATTTAAATCAACGAAAATAAAAAATTACTTGAAGATTTGAAGGCCGAAGGAATTTCTTTACCAGAAAAATTTATTGCTGGGATATTGATCAAAAAATTACCTAACTCGTGGAATGACTACAAAAATACTCTTAAACATAAGCAAACAAATTTCACTATTGAGGAGATAGTGACTCACATCTTAATTGAAGACACCAAGGAATCATTTAAAGCAAAAGAACTTACACTCAAGGCAAACTTAGTGCAAAGCTAAAACAGCAACAACAAAAGATATGATAATAAGTCTCAAGGTTACAGGCCTAATAATCCCAACTTTAAGAAAAGAAAAGGCACTTGTTTTACTTGTGGAAAACTAGGTCGTTATGCCGCTCAATGTAGGCATAGAATAAGAAATAACAATGAAATAAGAAATCCTCCCAAAGCTAATTTAGCTGAAGGAGATGAAATAATTGCAGCTGTTATTTCTCAAGTAAATATGGTGGCACATATAAAAGAATGGGCAATAAACTCTAGGGCTACTCGACATATTTGTGCAAATCGAGAAGTATTTACCTCTTATAAATCAATAGGAGATGACAATAAAGTGGTCTATATTCGAGACTCAAGAACTGCTAAGTCTTGGGCAAGGGTAAAGTGCTCCTAAAACTCAGTTCGGAAAAAACTTTAGCCCTGATGGATTTGCTACATGTTCCTACAATGCGAGCAAATCTGATTTCTGTGTCTTTGCTTGATAAAGCTGGAATGAAAGTGTCTATTGAATATAATAAGATTATTTAGATAAAAAATAATGTATTTGTGGAAAAATGTTATTGTAACCATGGACTTTATGTACTTAATATTATTAATGATAATGCATCATCTTCTGCTGATATGATTGAGTCTATTTCTTTA
>NW_025842396.1:0-2056 GCF_002878395.1 Capsicum annuum | reverse complement strand
CTCTTTAATTAGTTCTCATATGATATAATCTTCATTAACTTCCCTTTCCCTGCACAGGCATTCTTCTACTGCACCTTTTATCATATAATCATTACCTTGAGCAACCCAACCATATAAATTTGGGTTAGGGCAATAACTATATTGATTTTCGTTCTTAGTTGAAGTAGTGGGAGGCTTTGAAGGCCCTTTACGAGTCCAATGCACCCTAAAAGTTTGTCCAATCGCTATCAAATCTTTTTACAATGCGACCAAAACTTGATCACTTCACAAAGCTTGACACATAGACATGAGTAACAATAATCATTAAATCTTAATAGGATATCAGAACCATATTCATGGTCCCTCAGCCTTATCTGTTTGGACTTATAAAACTTAACTATAAATTTACAGATATCTTTTTTGAAATATCAATGCCTAATTAGTAAAAAATAGCATTCACAAAATCAGTGTACTTTATGTGTGTTTTCATGATAACATTATCAGTAATACATACCTCCCACATATGAAGTGGTTCCATCTGTAAGCACCTTATTCATCTGAACCCATATTTACTATAGCCTCTTCTGTTGGTCGAGAAAAAGTTGATCAACTTTTATTTCCTTATATGTACAAATAATAGAAATATAATTAATGTCAAACAAGAGAAGAACAGTAAGAACATTGTCCATCTATTACAATTGATTAACCATCTATTGCAACAAATTATCCATCTGTTGCAATAGGCTCTACATCTATTATAATAGCTTCCCCTCTGTCCAACAGATTGAAAATGTGTTGTAAAAAATTTGGAGCCTGCTGTAACAGATGTGGAGTATGTTACAATATATGTGTAAACTATTGGAATACATCAAACCAACCTTACTAGTGGTTTAGTTTGTTCCAACAGTTTCTTCATCTGTTGCAACATCAACAACAACATCAACAACAAAGAAACAACATCATTTGTTCCAACACCATGAATAACACCACACCATAAGTTCTAACAAAGCCAACCCCACCAAAAACATCAATAACAACATGAACAACAAAGAAACAAACAAAATACATATAAAAAATGACAAGGCCAACACAACTTTTAAACTTCTCCCAACAGATGACTTTTTTGCATATTTTAATAAAAACAACGGTTCATTCATTCAAGACTTAAAAGTAATATTTCCTTCAGATTTTTTAAATAAATATGATATAGGTAAGGGATAATTAAATAAAAAATAGATGTAAATAACTAATTTAAATAACATGTAAATAAGAAGATGAGAATAAAAAAGAAATAGTGAACCATACTTGCAATGTCAAAACAAGGGGATCAAAATAATAATTTTAGTCAAGAAAAGATATAGATCAATTGAGCTCCGAAAGGATCCTTATGAGAAAGAGAAGAGAGAAAAAGGAGACGGCTATGATAACCCTAAAGAAGAGAGAGAAAAAAAAAAGAGGTGAATAAATTTAGGTCTGAATGAGAGATAATTCACTAATAACTTGAGGAGAATGAGGAAGATGGGTGATATTAAAAAGAAAATATAAGACTACTCAAGGAGGATATTTTTAAGTTATCAAATAAAAATGTTTTATCTCCTTAGTAGTATTTTATCTTTCTTCTTTCGGATAGAAGATTGCTTTGAAATTAAAAAAAAAAAATTTCAAATAGATATGTCATCTGTTGCAACAGATATCAATATCTGTTTAAAAATTACAAATTGCTCAGTCATCTGCCGCAGTAGATGTAAATGTCTATTTGATAATTAAATAAGATAGGTAAGCTGTTGCAATAGATCTCAATATCTATTTGAAAATTTCCAACAACTCAGTCGTCTCTTACAATAGATTTCTTTACAATTTATTAAGCTAGAACTAGGGATGAGTACATAGGGTCAACTACAACTTCAATTGAGTCTTTGTAATTACATGATATTGGTAATACGTTCCTCTCAATCCTAGTAGTCGATCAATCACTCTAAATTGAAATGATTCACATTAAATTATTATTAATCTAATTTAAATTGATTTATCTAGAACTAGGGATGAGTACATAGGGTCAACTACAACTTCAATTAAG
>NW_025842395.1:0-2138 GCF_002878395.1 Capsicum annuum | reverse complement strand
TCTTAGTAATTTCTTGATTAATTTCTCAAAAACTCCAAAAATCTTAGAGCATGATTTTAAACCCAAATTTCACCCCTTTCACTTGAATAATATTTTTGTCTTATAATTACTAGTTTTTCATCAATTTAACCTTCAAAATAACTATGATTCTTGATTTTAACCCAGATTTCAAAGATTTTACCCAGTAAAGGTCAAAAATATTTTTTTTTATTTGAACCCCGTTTTGACTCATTTTAACTTGGGTTTTCATCTGTAGGTACCTAAAAAAATGCGGAACATATTTTTGAAGTAAATTTCCGACTTTGCCCCTCTTTTTCAAAAATCAATTTTGGGGGCCCATTTTGACCCTGAACTTAAAGTAGTCAATATGGGTGTCGTTGGTTTTATTTTAATGCATATATTTCATATTTGATATTTTTAGTAGAGTTAGAGATTGTTTGTGAAAAGTAAGATCGCGGGTTCAAGTGTAGCAGACCGGTTTCGACTTTGGAGGTAGGTTATGGCTTAACTCTTCAGACTGGGCTGGATAGTAAATGATGGTACAAAATGCATGTTAAGGGTGGAAACTAATCATGAAAAATGGCTATCTATGTGTTGTGCCCATGTGGGGGCCTATATATGATGTAATTGTCGAAATTGAGATATTATGTAATATGTTTGACCGTGTGGGGTCCTATGTGATATTGATTGCCTTGAATACATGTGAATAATTGTATTGTGTTGTTTAATGTAGTACCGTTGGAGTATTATGATTATATTCATACTTTATTGGCATATGAGACATGTAGAAATTGATGGATGAAACGAAAATAATAAGAGGATATTGACTCATGCGGTTGTGGGAATGTATCATTGTGGTTGGTTGTGGAAATATATCATGTGACTGGTTGTGGAAATACTCATTGTGATTGGTTGTGAGCTTTACATCTTCATATCATACTCATTCATGAAACATAGGTACCACCGTGGCAACATCTGAGAAACACTGGCAACCCCTTTTAAAAAAAAATATTATAACACCTTATAAAATCCTTTCCGAGGGATATGCCAAAAAGGATATATGAGATATATGGATTGTATATGGGTTGATGGACCCCCCATGGGTCCTACGTCGGGAAGCTTTAGCTCCGTAAGTATATACGGAAATTGTGCGATGATCCCGGAGGTAGTGCTACGACCTCGTTCATCATCATCATCATCATCATCATCATCATATAAATTGTACTTACTTTGTTGTGTTTATGTTGTGTTGTATTACCTTATTGACTTGTCATCTACGTATTTGTCTTACCTTCCTTTACTTGTATTTGATGATCTTGTATCAACATGTTCTCTCTTGTTCTATTTATATGTGACATAATGTATACTTGTGTTCAATATCTTGATGTGTTGTTATAATATATGTGAGATATATTAGAACTGTTAGTGCAAGCGGTGTAGGCTACCGTTGTGAGACGTTTTCTGATTATAGGTGACGTACCCTTAGTGTATATTTTGTATGCTTTATTTACTACTTTGCTTGGTTAGCCTATTATACCTACTGAGTATAAGTGGACCGTACCCATGCCTACTGTGCCCTTTTGGTGCAGGTCTTATCTCGAGTGCACCTCATCTTGATTAACTCAGCCGATTGTTGGAGCTTCTAAGGTAGCGGTTGGACATTCATGCGTCCGAAGTTCACCTCTATCTTTCTATAGTAGTTATGTCTTTATTAGTATTCAGAGACAGTTATTATTCATTTTTGGTTATTTTTTTTGATGCATTTGACTCTTGAATTGTATTAGTAGTTCTTACACTATTGACACCTGGTTTTGGACATGATTGGCGTTTTGAATAAGTTTTTTCCTCATTGTTATGATTACTTATATGGTTCGGCTTTATTCTAGAAGTCTTACCATGGGATATTTCTGTCTTTTCTTCTTTTTGTATCAGTTTGGGTGATAGGCTTACTTGTCAAGGTACGTCGCGACAAGTACCATCATGACCCTCTTTTTAGGTCGTGACAAAACCTGACATAAAATGAATCGGCAACACATATAAAGAATAGTTCCTTACAACTAAACATGATATGGGACATGGATATATGGGTCGTGAGCATCACAACATAGAGCTTGAATAGTTGAAAGATTGGATTACTG
>NW_025842394.1:0-3237 GCF_002878395.1 Capsicum annuum | reverse complement strand
CAAATTGTGTTTATCTATGCCTCAACTGCAACAAAGATTGCAAGTTTCCTTTGGTGAAGTAAGGATCCTAGAAGGACTATGAATTTTCTTTGTATTATAAATTAATGTTAACTTATTTTTACAACCATAGGTACAAGATACACATACAAGTGAAAGACAATACCAGAAAAACTACTTTTGTCTTATTCAATGATGTGGCTGAGAAACTCCTTGATACATCAACTCACAAGTTGTTCAACAAGCTATCATCATTAGATAACAACGATGTTCCTACCCACATTCAAAGCCTCTGAGGGAAAGATTTTATTTTTAAGATTAAATTAAACAGTTACAATTTGAAAGAGGGGGTTGAAAATTTTACTGTATCAAAGTTTTGGATTCTAGATGAAAAATTAGAATTAGAGTACAAGCTAAAGGAAGAGAAAAAGGTATTACAATATAGTCTATTGAAATTTGTAATGCACAATTTTGTATACTTTATAAATCATTGTTTTCAATATTGGTTTTACATGTGTAGAATTTGATAGAGGATAAAAAAGAGCCAAAAGATTGTGTTCCCAAAGAACTGTCCACAAAAAGGGTATTCAGTTTTACTGTTTTGGTTATGGGGATTCTATTTCTTCTTAAGATTAACATTTTTAATACACATGTTCACAAATGTACTTTTACAAATTAAACAGGTATCACTTGATGTCTTATTAAATAAATTAGAAGATCTTGAGAAATAAGTGCATGTCAGTGATGGGGCTAACAGTAGGAAAGAAGAAACCAACTCATAGATAAAGATGACTTAATTGATGAAGACACAAATAAGTGCAAGAAGTATAGAGTTTATTGTGTTTTCTGACCTTTTGCTCTTTCTAAGCTTAGACAAAATAGTTTGGTCCTTTTACCCCTTTTTAGTCACCAGTAGATGTGTTTTGACGAATAATTTTCTTTCTCTAGGTTATTTAACTTTATTTTGAAATATAAAATCCATATTTGTCTGGTTTATCCCAACACTAATTTTCTTCATCATTTAGTTGTGTAACAATTTCGTAGTTTACACTGTGTTATCGTGTTTCTTTTCATGGTTACTGTTATTATTGGTCTATTGTTTTCTACATACAATGTGGATTTAAGTATGAAAATGGATGATACAATAATATTTGTTAGCCTTTCCTTGTATTTCTACCTTTTCAATATTGCCATAAGAGGATCATCATGAATTTCTACAATTGGCCAACTGCAGTAACTATTGGAAACTTTGAATATACCCCTAAATATGAATGAAAAGTCAGTCCCTAAGAATATGAATGAAAAGTCAGTCCCTGGTAATGCAACTGAGGTATCTAAATGATATAGATCTAATCTATATAAATAAAAAACAACCTAAACAAAAGCGATAAAGTAGATACGATGACACTAGATGCAAGACAACACACAGATTAAACACAAACACAAGAAAAATTGTATAAAAGGAAAGATAGTTAGTGAGACATAACAATTACAATACCTAAGGAACTAAGGTGTGTGTCAAACACCGAAAACCACTTAAGCTTGAAATTGTAACACCATACTCTTAGGTTGACATAAAAGGGACTCAAGCCACCTCAAGTACCAACCTTTCTAAGCCAAATTGTCAACCAAAGTGATTCCATATCTAGTTAACCCTAATTTTGGTTTCAACTCCTAGTGAGAAGAAAGAAGACTACAAAATGAGTTCAATCAATATTCATCAATAATCTAATGAAAAATAAAGCCTAAAGGTCAATTTATATTTATTACATGTAAGGACCAAATTGCCCTTAGTGAAAGAAGCTCCTGTGGAGTGTAAAAAAGAGGTATCAAAAGACAACAATGCCCTTAATAAGCCTAAGTAGAGGAGGCCTTGGAGTGTTTCAAGGCTCCTCTTCACACTTTAGCATATACACTCCATTAGGTGAGTTCATGACACAATCACAAGCTTCAATCTTCATGAACATTGCTTGTAGACTTTGTAACTCTTTAGCTTGACGCCTTGTTAATGGCCTTGATCTTCTTACTCCCATATCATCCTCTCTATCTTGAAAGTTATTTGACCTTAAATTTAGGGGTTCTTCAACTTCAATTATGGCTACAAGTAAGAGGTCACACATATTGAAAGTGTTGTGTACTTGATAACACGGTGGGAGGTCAATCTTGTATGCATTGTGATTGACTCTCTCAAGAACTTGGAAAGGAACATCACCCCTTATAATTAACTTAGCTTTCCTTTGTGTTGGAAAATACTCCTTCCTTAGGTGCACCCATACCCCATCACACGGTTCAAGCACAATTCTTATTTTTTCCTTATTTTCCCTCTTCAAAACTTCTTGATTCTTCTTCTCAAGTTGGTTTCTCACCTTCTTATGTAAATTCTTCATATATTTGGATCTTTTGGTTCTATCTAAGCTCACTACAAGATCACTAGTCAAAGAGGTGAGATATAAGGAGGTGAGGGGATTTATTACATATACACACTCAAAGGGAGTCATACCCGTAGTCGAATGAATAACACGATTATAAGCAAATTCAACTAAGGGTAGGTAATCCTCCCAAGAATCCATTTTACGTTTAACCATGGATCATATCATAAAACTCAAGGTCCTATTTACCACTTATGTTTGGTCATCGATTTGTGGGTGGCAAGAGGTTGAGAATAGCAATTTCGTACCAAGCCTACCTCACATCAACTTCCAAAAGTGACTAAGAAACTTGGAGTCCCTATCACTAAAAATAGTACGAGGGATCCCATGTATCTTAAAAATATTTTCAACAAAAAACAAAGCTACACTAGATATGTCAAGCCAAGGAAAAAAAAGAGTGGGAAGCAGGGTATACAACTCTTGAGAAAGGAGGCGAGATTTGGTACTCCTATAATCCATACATTGGCCACAAATCTTAGCAACATCTTTGCGTATTTTAGGCCAGTAAAATTGTTCCTCCAATATTCTGAGGTCTTCTCAACCCTAAAATGTCCCATTAAGCCACCATCATTTTCCTCTCTCACAAACAACTCTCTTCAAGAACTAGAAGGGACACACAATTGCCTCCCTTAGAACAAATAACCATCAAACTTATAATAGGGAGTGGAATCCCTTTTCTTGAGATATTTTTCCCTACCCTACTCTTCATATAGCCGAATGATAGGGCCAAATATAGGGTCCTTAAGATACAACAACTTTAGGCCCTCAAAACCTATCAACTTGGAAGATAAAGTAGTATAAGCACATGTTT
>NW_025842393.1:0-3454 GCF_002878395.1 Capsicum annuum | reverse complement strand
TTATTCTTGATGAGGCCGAAGGATATATGGATGATATTATGATTCCTGGAAAGACTGGAGGTTATATTAATATTGTGATGATGTCCGGTGAACTCAGAGGATATATTGATGATATTGTGATAATGCCCGGTAAATACGGAAGAGGTAATGATATTGTAATGATGCTCTGTGAACCTAGAGGATATATCAATGATATTGTGATGATACCTGGTAAATCTAGAAGAGGTAATGATATTATGATGATTCTCGGTAAAGTCAAAAGATATATTAATGATAGAGTGATGATGCCCAGTAAATTTAAAAGAGGTAATGGTGGTATGATGATGCCCGATGAATCCGGAGGATATATTAAGGTTATGATGATGATGACTGGTAAATCCAAAAACATATTGATGTTATGATGTTGCTAGATGAACCCGGAGGATATATTAAGGTTGTGATCATTCTCGGTAATTTCGAAAGAGGTAATGATGCTATGATGATGCCTGATAAACCTGGAGGATATATTTATGTTGTGGTTATGTTATGTATGGTAAGTATTTATAAATATATATGTATATGTGTTGTTATGCCCTAGTATGATTAAGTTGTATGTGCACTAGGATTGTGATGTTACCCTTGGGAAGTTATCTATAATTCTCTACTATTAATCCCTGGTTAAGTGGCATGGCCATTGTTAATGAATATAAGCAGAATATGTTTAATAATGATTTAATACTAATGGGAGAGTATAATCAAGTGTGAAGTTAAGGATTTGCCTAGTGAACATATTTGGCTTGAATGAATGGATTGATTATGGAATTTTGCCTTGTATAAATGGATTATGTGAGAACTTGTTATTTATATAAAGTGGTTATGTTACTTGATGTCTAGAAGAATAGAATACTAGTTTGAACCTTGTTTAGTCAAATATGGTAACTAGTAGCCATGGTTGCTAATGGCCAATGATGGTAATAGAATTTGTTTTGTGATGAATAGTGAAAATAGCTCCTATTAAGTGATGTCGTTGGTTGCTTAAATATTGACTTAAAAACTTATGGTGTTAGATAATAAGAGGCATTCTATAATGGATAGATAAGTGTGTTTAATAATATATTACCTCTATCTATGTGGTTACTAGTGTGCCTATGATATCTAGGATTGAACTTTGGGTTAAAAGGTGATTATGCCTTAGTTGTGCATCTTGGCTAGATGAAAAAGTTGGTTATGTAATGAAAGATATTTAGTTGCTATTCTTGAATATGGTCTATAAATAATCGGTTAGACTAATGATTGGAGTTCTTATGATGACTAGTAAGCTAGCAGGTAATAATAAGTGTTGGATAGTTAATAATGATTAGATTGAGTGTACTGATACCATAGAAATCTAAATGGCTATATGTCTATGGTTATGATTACTTTGATATATTTTATCTCACTTGTGTTAATTAATGAGGTTTATGGATCTTAGTAAATGGCTCTTGGCTAGAATTATGGAAATTGTGGACATGGAAAGTGGTAAACCTAGGATATTGAGGAGTTGGTTTCATGTGTAATTTCTTAATAGTTGTTTCTTCATGCACTCTCCGGTGGTATGGGAATCCGTTATAAGTTCTTTACCTTATTGTTCCTTGTGTACTTCTCTGTGGTATGGGATGCAGTGGTGAGATCTTTTACTTATGTTCTACTAGATGATGTGTGTTGAACTTGATTTATGTGATTATGATTTTATTGATGTTGTTTATGCTTCCGTATTGCTGACTGATTTTTTATGGAGGTGCTGGCCTGTAATGAATGAATATGTCGTAGCATTGTTCTAGTTTGATTATTGATTATGTACAGTGATGAGTGAGATGATTTAGGTTCGATTCTGTGCCTTGACTTATATTTATTGTCTTAATTTATATCATCTTTATATCTTAATTTAGATTAGTCCATCGATGATGCCTACTGAGTACCCATTTCCTTGGTACTCATATTACACTTCTGTACCTTTTTAGCGTAGACCCATGTACTAGTTGTAGCCACTGAGTTAAGATCATGCTGAATTTATCTTCCAGAGATAGGGTGAGCTCTTGGAGTTTTGAGTCATCTATTTCATTCCTAACCTTATTTAGTCTTTTCTATTCAATACGAATGTATTAGACTATTTAGACTTTAAGGTGTAATTCTTATTGTCAAACTTAGATGCACTTGTACTAATTTTACCAGGTTATTGGAATTGGTATTCATAGTTGCTTGTCTATTATGGAATATTGTTTTAATTATTTTGTTCATCAATTGTGTCCTTTGTTGGGCTGTTCTTCAAAAGTAATCCATTGGCTTAGCTTTGGGTTACAATGTTGGATTGCCTACTGGTGAGTTTTAGAAGGTTCAAGCACGTCTCATGAATTTGGTCATGAAGAGAGATATGGCATGATTTATGGCTTATTTCCTATTTTTTCAGCAAGTTAAGGCCGAGCATCAGTGTCCAAGTGGATTGATGTAATACCCCAGGAAATTTTTCATTGAAATTTTGTGCATAAATGTGTTGGGTTCTATTTTCTAGAATGAATTATAAATTTTCCATGTCGAATGTCTTATATTATAACCCACCATTACGTAGAGTATAGAATAAGCTTTCCAACGATATGTGGATCATCCAAAACGGACACCCGAGCGACAAGTTATGAACATTCCGATAAAATCGTGAATAGTAGTGAACAGTAAAACATGCAGGAAAAAGTACTGAGGCCTGGCATATTTTCGCTCCAACTTTAAACAATCATAATTACTTATACATAATGATCTGGGTAATCTAGTATATATCAATGGAAAGCTCTGCGAGTCCTCTTTCCAATGAAATTGGTTTCATCCAATTTGTCAATTAGAGCAAAAAGTTATGGTCGATCTACTTCAGCCTATCAAAAGTGAATTTTTGGGTCAACTTCAAATGATCATAACTCCTCGTACACAATGATCTGGGTGAGATACTATATATCAATGGAATATGAGAGTCTTCTTTCTAATGAAACTAGTTTCATCTAATTTGGATATCAGAGTAAAACGTTATGGTTGATCTACTTCAGACAATCAAAACAGTCCACCGAAGGATATATTCGAGAATTATTTTATTTTTTGGGGCGTTTTGGTCATTCCCCCTCACCCAAAATCCGTCAAAACCCTATATTAAAGCCTATTAGAAGCATTATATATCATATTTCATCAAATTCCCTCAAAAAGAAAACCCTAAGCTCCTATATCCAACTTCAAGAACCTCCAAAGTTCACCATTAATTCTGCAAATTTATTCAAGATTCCAAGTTCCTAGTTCAAAAACTCAAAGAAACATCATTCAAAGCCACGATTAACATATCAAAAATGAGTATCGATCTAAAGTTCATCATTCAAGGTATGTGGGGTTTTTCAACAAGAACTCTCTTTCGTTCTTGTGCCCAAAAGTAATTTTCTTTACAAAGGCATGATTTTTATTTGAT
>NW_025842392.1:0-3366 GCF_002878395.1 Capsicum annuum | reverse complement strand
GTGTATATGCAGCAGGTTGAGGAAGAGAAGAAGAAGCATACAGAGATGGAGGAAAGACAATAAGAAGTTTAGATTTTCTGACCAGGGTGGAGGTCAACAACAGAGTGGTAGAGATGGTGGGAAGTGGTCTAAAAATAAGTGGGGGAGTTCTGGTACCTACTCTACGGCTAGTGCTCCTCATTCGAAGCCGTCGGGTGACCGTCGTTCTCAGCATGATAGTGGGTTTAGGGTACAGGGTGTCCAATCTCAGGCTGGTGGGGCTCAGTCCGATCCATCATGCCCTCTTTGTAGATTCTGCTGGAAGATGCATCGTGGGTTTTGTGAAGAGGGGAGGAACAAGTGTTTTAAATGTGGTCAGACCGGTCATTTGCAGAGGGATTGTCCTTCTAAGGTTTTGCTTCGGGGGAAATAAAATTCCTGTTGCCACTTCGTCAGCTCCTGCACCAAAGGGTGCTATTTCTACTTCTGGCACCGACACTGGTCGAAATCGCTTGTACTTTCTTGCTACCCGCTAGGACTCGGAGGCATCGCCCGATGTCGTTACTGGTATGTTTACGACTCTTTTCTCGTGATGTGTATTGTTTGCTTGACTCAGGGTTTACTCTTTTTTATGTGCCCCATTTGTGGCTGTGCATTTTGGTTTCGGTCCGGAGTGTATCCCTGATTCCTTTTCTGTTTCAACCTCGGAAGGTGACTCTGTGGTTGCTAAAAGAGTCTATAGGGGTTGTTTGGTATCTGTTGGTGGTAGAGAAGCTCTGGTAGATCTGATAGAGTTAGACATGATCGATTTTGATGTCATATTGGGGATGGATTGGTTGCATTCGTGCTATGCCTCTTTAGATTGTTGAACCCGTAAGGTCATATTTAAATTCCCTAATAAGCCGATCATAGAGTGGGAAGGGGGTTCTCTAGTGCCTAAGGTAAGGTTCATATCATATCTTAGAGCTCGAAAGTTGACTTCCAAGGGATGTCTCTATCATTTGGTTCCGGTTAAAGATTCCAACTCGGAGGGTCCTTCATTGCAATCCGTTCCCGTGGTTAGTGAATTCCCGAGGTTTTTCCTGTTGAAGTATCCATCCCAATAGGGAGATTGATTTTGGGATTGACCTTGTTTCAGACACTCGTCCTATCTCTATCCCTTCTTGTAGAATGACTTCGACTGAGTTGAAGGAGCTTAAGAAGCAGTTGAAAGACCTCCTTGATAAGGGTTTTATCCGTCCTATTGTGTCTTTGTGGGGTGCTCCTATTTTGTTTGTGCACAACCCTCTTTCAAGGATAGATTATTTGTTTGATCAGCTTCAGGGTGCTAAGTTTTTCTCCAAGATTGATCTTCGGTTCGGGTATCATCAATTAAAGATTAGGGAAGTAGATATTCCTAAGACTGCCTTCCGAATCCGGTATGGTCATTGTGAGTTCTAGTCATGTCTTTTGGTTTGACTAATGCCCTAACGACATTCATGGATTTAATGAACAGGGCCTTCCGTTAGTTTTTGGATTTGTTCGTCATTGTATTCATAGACGCTACTCCCTCCGTTTAAAAAAGAATGACCTACTTTCTTTTTTAGTTCGTTTAAAAAAGAATGATCCCTTTCCTTTTTTGACAATACTTCAATTTCAACTTTCCATATGTCATGTTTAGGACCACAAGATTAAAGGACATTTTGGTACATTTGACACTACTTTAATTTAAGGCTACAAGATTCAAAAGTCTTTTTTATTTTTTTAAACTTTGTGCCAAGTCAAAGTAGGTCAATTCTTTTTGAAATGATAGGAGTATTTTGGTGTACTCTAAGAGTAAGGCAAATCATGCCGATCACCTCTGCATCGTGTTGCAAACCCTGAAAGATCAACAGTTGTATGCCAAATTTTCGAAATGCTAATTCTAGCTGAAGGCTGTTACTTTTCTAGGTTATGTCATTTCTAGTGAAGGGATCATGGTGGACCCGCAGAAAGTTGTAGTAATAAAAAATGGCCTAGGCCCACGACTCCAACCGATATTCAGGGCTTCTTGGGTTTAGCCGGTTACTATAGGAGGTTTGTGGAAAGTTTCTCGACTATAGCTGCCCCATTGGCTAAGTTGGCCCAGAAAAATGTGAAGTTTTTGTTGTCCGACGCTTGTGAAGGTAGTTTTGAGAAGCTAAAAGATAAGTTGACTTCAGCTCCAGTTTTGACTCTGCCTGAAGGCACTAATGGTTTTGTTGTCTATTGTGATGCGTCCTATGTGGTACTTGGTTGTGTGTTGATGCAACATGGCAGGGTGGTGGCCTATGCTTTTAGGCAGTTGAAAGTTTATGAGAAGAATTACCCGGCTCATGACTTGGAGTTGTTGGTTGTGGTATTCGCGTTGAAGATCTGGCGTCACTATTTGTATGGAGTCCATGTAGATGTCTTTTTTGATCATAAGAGCCTGCAATATGTGTTACCTAGAAGGAGTTGAACCTCAGGCAGAGTAGGTATCTTGAGAAGTTGAAAGATTACGACATGAGTCTCCACTATCCACCATATAAAGCTAATGTTGTTGCTGATGCTCTTAGCAGGTTATCCATGGGGATTCTAGCTCACGTGGATGAAGATAAGCTGGAATTGGTGAAAGATATTCATCGTTTAACCTTGGGGTTTGTCTTTTGGACTTCGAGGATGGTGGTGTGTTTGTGCAAGAAGTAGCTAAGTCATCCCTTGCGGATGAAATAAAGGAGAAGCAGGTATTGGATCCTGTCTTAATGAAGATCAAAGGAGATGTGGGTCAGCAAAAGGTTGTAGCTTTTGAGATCGGTGGCGATGGTATCTTGAGGTACCAAGGCAGATTATGTGTTCCCGATGTAGATGGGTTGAGAGAGAGGATCTTGGCTTAGGCTCATGAGTCGCGTTATGTTATTCATCCTGGTTCGACGAAGATGTATCATGATCTTAAGGAAATTTATTAGTGGAACAATATGAAGCGAGATGTGGTCTGTTTTGTGGCTAAATGCATGGTGTGTCAACAAGTGAAGGTTTAGCACCCGAGGCCCGGAGGGTTGTATCAAGAGATTGAGTTGTCTGTATGGAAGTGGGAGATAATTAATATGAATTTCGTTACTGGTCTTCCTCGGTATTGGAATAAGTTTGATTCGATTTGGGTAATTGTGGATAGGATGACCAAGTTTGCTCACTTCTTGCCAGTAAGGACTAATTATTCGGCAGAAGATTATCCTCCAAGAGATAGTGAAGTTGCATGGGGCGCCTGTTTTTGGTGTTCATTTCAGAGAGGTTTGGGAACTAAGGCGAGCCTTAGTACTGCTTTCCACCCGCAGTCGAACGGGAAAGCGTAAAGGACTATTCAGACATTGGAAGACATGCTTCGAGCTTGTGTGATTGACTATGGTGGTA
>NW_025842391.1:0-1309 GCF_002878395.1 Capsicum annuum | reverse complement strand
GATTTTTGGAAGATTAATGTCCTTAAATAAAAACCCTAGATATATTTCTTATGAGAATTGGAAGACAGAATGTAGAAATTAGGATTTAGATGGGAATTTTCATATATATAGGGGCCTCTAAAAGATGAAAAAGACCAAAATACCCTTGCAAAAATGTCCTTTAATTGCTGAAAAAATAGCTGACGACATTCATGACAAATCGTCAGACATGTGACAAGTCGTCATTTCCGACATTGGTGTTAAGTCATCACACTTTTGACAACTTATCACAAAATGTCATCACTGGGGGTGGAAATCTACCTAAGACTGACTACATTGGTGATAAGTCTTCACACTTGTGACAGCTTATCACAAAATGTCGTCACTCAGTTTTCAAGCCTGACATGCTGGAGTAAAATAGGCATAACTCTTGGATCCGATACCGGATTTTAGTGAAATTGATATAGTTGGAAATTTCATTCAATTATCTATCTTTTGGTAGGTCATGAGCTCAATAATTCATAGTATAACGAGAGATATGGTCATTTGAATTTGAATATGGCAATATCTTTCCCAAGAATTCAATTGGTAAGGAATGTTTTTATTCACCTAATCGCTAGGACATCTTTGAGGCCTTAATACACATCACCCTTGATCAGAAAATAACCAAAGAACTATAATTTACTTCTCATAAGCTTGAGTCATGGTTGCACTATTGGTTAGAGTCTCGGGGTATTACAGAAATGATTGTGCGAGTCTTTCTTGCTCTTTTTGTTATAAATAAAATTAAGATTTATTTTTCTTTACATGAAAAAAATCAAGATAAGTGTGTATTTATTGGTGTGTGAGCAAGTAAGATATGTACATTGAAAATTGACATTAGATTCTTAACTAGCTTCAAAGTAATAAAAAAAATTCATTATATATGTACATATTATCACAAGACTTAAAAGTGAACTTAACGAAGTTGCAAAAAGTTGCGGCACTGGTAGTGAAATTGAGGGTTTGCTCAATTCATATTTCTATATATTGTTTTGATGATGAGCAGCTAACTGCAAGGAACCAGGTCCCTTGATGTGAATGGTACAACATATCCAGTATGAGTGTCTGCACAAGTTTTATCTTCTTGTGTAACAAACTTGCAGATGTTGCTCGTACTAAATGGGACACCTGGATCAATCTTTTTTTGGTCCTAATCATCAATCATCTATAAAAGAAAAAAATTCTTCTTTATCAAATGGTTTTTGCAATTACAAAGAGTAAAGAGAGGAAACAAAAACTCCTTTTTCAGCACTGCTCAAGTTCTTAGCATATTATGTGTGCTTAAATA
>NW_025842390.1:0-4605 GCF_002878395.1 Capsicum annuum | reverse complement strand
TGGCCTGGGATATACAATATAGTATTAACGTCTGAAGAATGTAGCTGGAATAGGATAGTTCACCTTGATACTTCGTTAGTCTTGTTATGTTAGATTCTTAGATGTGAATAAGATAGTTGTCCCTTATTATTCTTATTGACTTGTATATAAACTTTGAACTCTTGGGCGTAGTTTCCATTATGTTTATATGTTCTATGTATCTGCTCTATTTTTGTAGCTTAGTTGACAGTTGCCTACTGAGTACCATTCGTTTGGTACTCATACTATAATTTTGCAACCTGCAGATCATAGTACAGGTTATCGCCGTTGATTGTGCATCATGCGGAGAATCCATGGTTTAGAGACTTATAGTAAACTCCTGACATTCGTAGTATTACTATCTCTCTCTTTATATTAGACTAGTCTCTATATTGAATGCAGAGATAAGTTGTATCAACGTATTCATTTGTACTTCACTTTGAAATCTTATTATTGTAGAAGCTCTTGTACAGATACCACCAGATTTTGGGATTTCATTATGTATTTGATTCTCTTAGCTCGTCTATTCCACATTCCTTTCTATATAATTGGGTAGTATGTTACTAGCTATTCCGGACTACGAGTTAGCTTGCCTATTGGTGGGTTATAGTAGGGGTCATCACGACCTGAGAAATTGGGTTGTGACAAAACCCAAATAGACTTCGATCCCACATCATCCTTGAAAGAGGGATATGGGTGATGGATAATTGTGAACAACTATTTGATACTAGTTATTTCCTTAAAATTATCTTAGAAACTAGGATGTTATGTGATTTAGCTAGCTTGATGGGCATCATCCTAGAAATAGGGATGCTAAGTTGAGGTTTTGGATTGGTAAGTTTGGCATGCTCATGAGGTATTTGAAAGAATCCATGAGTGCAATTAGTGTTTTGTTGAAAGACTAACACTAATACTTTAAATCAAGCCTACCCACGACTCCTAGCTAAATTTGAATAAATTCTCAATTACCCATGTATGAATTCACACCTAGAATGGCATAACCCCAAGATCCGTTTCTAATTGATTACGCTCTAATTATTCTTAGTATCGAGTTATTCTTCTAGAAGCCCAAGAATTGTTAGACTTTTGAAAACGTTCTAAAACCCCGAACATTTATATCCCATATTTGAATTTAGCAAGTAACTTTTATTTCGAACTTACTCGATCACCACTCACATTATTCTTCGTAGATTCGACCCCGATTCAAAGTTGGATAATTATATAGACAACGACCACCTTGCAATTAATTTAACGTGTAAGTTAAGCATTATCATAGATCGCGGAGAAGATCTTAATGACAAATATGATTTTGATTGAGCTAGGAGCTTCTTGAGAAAGTTTTTATTTGTGTATTTCTCTTTCATAAAATCTGATTTTTTAATATTGTGGAATGAATTGATTTGTATTTTTCAAAAGTTGGGATATGAGGTGAGGTTAGGGATTAAACCGTATATTTTAGAAGTTGTGCTAAAATTGTCTTTTTTTAAACTCCTTTTTTTAAAAGCATTTATTTTCTCAATTTTAAAATCTAAGTGTCTAGATGTCAAAATAAGTCTTTAGGCTGTATATTTTCCAAGCTTCCCAACTGAGTTGGAGATGCATCGCAATTCATGAACGAAACATTGTCTTATGCCAGATTTGGTTGCACATGCCTGATAGCTCATGGACATGGCAAAAAGACTGTCCCAAGGCACAATTCTGTTAAGACTAGTCAATTATGCTCAATTTCATGTGGGTACAAATGGGGGAGAATCAAGTTTGTTAAGGCATCCTAACAAATAATGACATGCACTTTACTCATGTTGAGCGGAACAAGCGTCCTTATTATGTTGTTAGAGTGGGTTAAAGATCTACGTCGGTTAAAAAATGTATACGAAACATCTTGAGGTTGAGTTAGATTTGGATTCCATATCTTTAGGATTCATAGAACTTCGGCATATGTGCTAATATTGGTAGTTAATGTAATTTTTTAACCCATTATTTTCGGTCTGGATTCGTGTACTACGGAAGATAAACCTTTCATTTATACAACAGATCATTGGGCTCCAAATACTCCAACAATTTATTTTAGGGCAAAATTCAGAAATAGCATATTTATTCCTTTAATTATGAGTTTTATAGCAACAGTTTCATAATTACATAATATAGCAAGTTTTATTTTATATTTTTGCAAACTGTTGCTACAAAAATACAAATACATATCATTTTTACTTCTCTTTTGATTGATATGTATTTTGTAATTTTGAAAACTATTGCTACAAAAATACAAGGCAAAATGGTTCGGTGGACCCTTGTACTGTGTCCGTTTTGTAATGTGGATACTCCTACATACATGTTTGTCATTTGGACCCTTGAACCCATTAAAAAATAATATTTTAAACCCTTCTTCAGTGTGTGTAACGCACTCGCCTCCACATCAGTTGCCACATCATTTTTAAATATTATATTAAATTCCACATCAGCTTTCACATCATTTTAAATATTACATTAAATGCCACATAAGAAAATAAATATTTAAAAAATAAAAAAACTAAATTAAGAGTTAAAAAAAATAAAATGAAAATGGTAGGGGGCTGGATTTTCTTCTCCATCTCCATGGTCTTCCAAAAATTATAAATTTTCACCACCACCACCACACAAACAAAACACCATTACATGGTATCTCCCATTGCGGCCCTAAGCTGTTCCCATTAAATAAGAAAAAATACACACACTCACATACTAAACAGAACACACATAAGCTGATATATACACGCAACAATCCACACACACCGAATTCACAGATTCACACACATAAATTAAGAGAAAAAGGGAAGAAATCAGAGAAGACGCAAAAAAAAGAGAGGGAGAGTAGAGAGAAATCGATAAAGGAATTCAAAGAGGGAAAGAATTGAGAGAGAAAGCGGAGAAAAGAAAAAAGAGTGACCGGAGAGAGACGCAAGAGAGGGAAAACGCACGGAAGCTCACTATTTTCAATGAGTTCTCGCTGAAAAACCATGTCATCTGCTCCATCCCACCAAAAACCGAACCCAAAACTCCATTAACGATCTCAAACCGCTAAATCCAACCACTGTTGTCGCTTCCGATATATTATTAAGCTTTACTATACTTCCAAAATAAATAAACTTACCATTCACAATGTGCGCCCACGAAATCCTTGGGAAAATTTATGTTGGCCAAATGCTTATTGCTTCTTTTTCTTCAATTTCATTTAATTCTACTAATTTTTTTTTTTTTTTGAGAAGGATAATTCTTTTAAGATGTATGGTATAACTTGTTTCCATATTAACTTTAATAGCTTTTGTGAAGGTGGTGGACGGGGACGGTGGTGGTGGACGGGGACGATGAGGGAAAGGGGAGAAAAAACATGTGTGGAAGAGGAGGGGGGAGGAGGGGGGTTTGTAGGGCTGATTGCCCTCTTTTTTATTTTTTCTTTTAATTTTAATATTATTTTAATATTACTTTAAAAAAAAATTATTTTTAATTATTTTAATGTAAAATTGATTAAAAAATGACCTCCACTTGCACCTCACGCGCGTGTGATTACGTATTTTGTCCTAGTTAGCCATTTCAATGCCACATAGGTCCGGTCAACGGTGAAAGGGTTTAAAATATTACTTTTTAGTGAGTTCAGGGGTCCAAATGACAAACATGTAAGTAGCAGTATCCACATTACAAAACGAACATAGTACAAGGGTCCATCGAGTCATTTTGCCAAAATACAAATACATACAAATACATATGCTACAAAATGTAATTTGATAAAAGTGTTGCTATTTTTTGTAATTTAATAATGAAGTATGCTACTTTATGTATTTTTTTCCTTTATTTTTTACTCGTCCACTATATTAAAAATACATTTTATTGGTCAGACACAAATTATTTCTCAAAAAAAAAAACCTTTTGAAAAACACATTTTTTTTTTTTAAAACATCCTTCAAAATACATAAGCTAATTTTAAGTACATAAGCTAATTTTAAGTGTTAGGCCAATCAAGGTGAGTTAACTAAATCATCATTACCTCCACCTCTTCTAAAGCATTATAAATAGGAGTACTCATCATGCTTCAATGTATTGGTATGTTGAAGAAAACTCTAATTTGCAATTTGACAGTTGAGCCAAGATCATTTCAAGGTATGCCTATTTTTCTTTTTAATCTTGACCATTTCATGTTTAATAGGTACTTTGTTTAATTCTGCACAGAGGTAGCTTAACAAGGAGTACTACTAATTTTTCTTCTTAAAAGTTACTAGAAATGACCCCTCGATCTATCCTTCACTTATTTAAATAATATCAAAATTTTGTCTGCAGCATAATTTGAATTCGTGTAGTACATGTCATTCGCACATCATGAGTTGTGCTCTTACACCAAAATCGTGGAGCAAAAATTTCACTAGAAATTACATCAACTTACTATCATTTGGGGAGACCATCACCACTAAAAAAAATGAAAAAACGACCATAATCCTGACCACAGATTGTGGTCGGTTTTTAATTTTTTTATTTTTTTTTAAAAAAACGACCACTAGTGGTCGGTTTTTAATTTAAAAAAAAAAAAGAAAATACTTTTAAAAAAATCGACCACTT
>NW_025842389.1:0-1128 GCF_002878395.1 Capsicum annuum | reverse complement strand
TATTTTAAAGATTTAAAACTGGGCTTGAAGAGGGTTAGGTGGTTACCCGAAGAAGGTTTGAGTTCAAGTAACTCTTAACCTAAAATTGTGATTTGCCGATCCGGGTATATTATTTTACGCTAGCGATGACCGTGTGGCATAGCAGAGTCAGAGACTCTAACCCTTGCGGCACACTTGGGTTGGGGGATTTTCCGCCGTGTCAATGGAGGATTCCATATAGACTGTGGAATTTAAGAGTTATAGGGTATACAACCTAGTGCAGAAGTAAAACAAAAAGTGTCACAAAGTTTAGGTGATTCTAAAGTCTTTCAGAAATGCCCATGAGATTTCTTACTATATGATATGCTTATTTAATGTTTTGAATTGCTCTCATATATGTTGAATATAAATTATTATTTTGGATTTATTCTGCGTACCAGTACAATTGTATTGACCCCCTACTTCCCAGTTTTTGAGGCTCAGTCTAGGGGTCCGACTAATCAGTAGAGTATTTAAGGAGAAGTTATCCATGTAGTGGTAAGCCTTCTTTGTTCCAGAAGGCCTGTCATTACAGATTATGTTATTCCTTTGTTTTGGTCTACTGGGGGCCTTGTCCCATTTTTTCAGACAGTTATCTTTAGATCATGTAGTAGAGATTTTGCAGATTGTTCCAGAAGTTGTTTAGTTGATTTTGGATTTCATTTGTATGGTTAAAATGAATCCATAGTATGTCTATGTTTCCGTATTAGATTAAAATTCCACATTTTTTTATTATATGAATGTTGTGCATGATTACCAGATCAGATAGAGTAGGACGTCCGGACCTTTATGGTTCGGGATGTCCGTCACGGCCAGGCCCTAGTTTGGGTCATGACAAAATTGCAATGTCAAACATTGCAGCTGAATGGCTAATTTGCTACTGTCTCCCTTTGAAAAACAATAGCCATGCCATGAATTTTCAAAGGTATTAATGGGGCTAGAACCCACAAATCTCCCCCTCCAGTCTCATCTATCTGAAGGAGGTATCCTTGTTCTTCTCAGGGAGAGCTCATGTCGACAAACTCTTTGCACAATTTGAACTTGTATTTTGGCACCACCTTTGTCAGCATATCCCCAGGATTTTCACTTGTGTGAATCTTCTTAACATAG
>NW_025842388.1:0-6158 GCF_002878395.1 Capsicum annuum | reverse complement strand
AGATTAATATCAATAAATCATGTTAGCTTCTAATTATTTCTTGACATTTTAGCGACAAATTTCTTAGCTAATTCCTACCTAGCAATGAATTTTTAAGGCATAACGCATAAGCATGCCTTTACCTTGGTTTCAGTTTACAATTAAGACCTGCAACTTTGAATTGCATAAGTAGACACTTAAAATTGCATAAAGTTGAACAAATAGATATATGCGTCCTATGTGGCATAATACACGTAGGACGCCATATAGGACATAAATTAGACAAATAAGATGCCACATAGGACAGATGCGTGTACTTGATCAACTTTATATAAGTTTAAGTGTCCACTTGTGCACACTCAAAGTTGAAAGTTGAAGGACATAGATGAAAATTGAAGCCAAGTTAAATGTGCATGTATTACGCCAAACTTGACTAGTATTGCAAATTAGTCGGTCTGAAAAACAGGCAGAAATTAAAACACCATTAGGTGCGAAACAAAACAAAAACTTACCATGTTTCTTGATTGCTTCAACAAAATAAGGAAGAATTTTGGGAGATATATCATCATCAGAGACATTCAATGGTTTGGACTTTGCAACTTCAAAGCTTTTGGACAACTCTTTGAGGTCTCCAAATATTAATTTGTAAGAGTTCCCTTTAAGACCTTGTTGTCTGAGGCACTTGTCTAGTTTCCTTGGCCTAAACCATGCCCAATCCAACAACCTCCATGCATATATTGCTAAAATTATTGCAAACAAAAATGAGACTAAGTAGGAAGCAACAATCTCCATTCCTTAAACTTATTTCCTCTATGGAAATTAGTGTATTATATATACTAGTGAAGTTGATAAGAGGGGAATTAGTGTGATATACTCCCTCCATCCCAAAAATAATTATCGCATTAGCTTATTTCACGAGCACTATTAAGAAGATGTAGTTCTTTAATACTCCATTCATTTTATTTTATTTATCTAATTTTAACTTGATATATATTTTAAGAAAGTAAAAATAATTTTTAAATTTTGTGATCTTAAATTTAAAATATATAAAATTTACTAAAGAGTCTCTTAATCTTGTGGTTTAAACATGACATGTGAAAGATAAAGAGACTCAAAACAAGAAAGATACATTCTTTTCTAAACGGATTAAAAACGAAAGTAAGACAAATATATTGAAACGAAGAAAGTTCAAGAATGTTGAAAACAGTTACTCCCTCTGTTTAAAAAAAAAAATCTAATTTGACTTGATACAAAATTTAAGAAAATAAAGAAGACTTTTGAATTTGTGGCCTTAAATTAAAGTTGTGTTAAATGTACCAAAATGCCATTTAATCTTGTGGTTCTAAATATATCATGTGAAAAGTTGAAATTAAAGTATTGTCAAAAAGAAAAGGAATCATTCTTTTTTAAACGGAATAAAAAAAAATAGATCATTCTTTTTTAAATTGAGGAAGTATTATTTTTTGTCTGAAATTTCTAAAGCAACAATTATTTTAATATAATTTTTTTTATTTTAGCACACTTATTTTTTGAAACGAAGGAAGGCGAAATGAAGCGTAACCTTAAACCAATCCATCAAATATGACAAGAATGCTCGATTTCCACACAATAAACTGATATTTTTCTTTGTTGACAATAAATAAAGATAAGATGGACATACACACATCCAGTGACAAAGACATCCTTCTAGAAAGGGCATTTGTCAATTGGCTAGGTACGTATATATGTAAATAATATTTTAAAATTATTTATGTATATATAATAACTGGACGATTAAAATTTATTTGCATTGAATATTTATATATAGTTATTTTAATTATTATGTTATAGTTAATTAGTTTAATAAAGAAGAATATTTATATGCCCCCACGTCCCTACTTCAATTTGTGTGAATCTGTTAACTGAGCATGAAGTTTAACGGACAAAAAGGGTCAAAAATGATAAGTTTAAGCAAAAATATTTTCAAATTTCAAAAGTGATCATTTCTTTCTAAATAGACTAGAAAAGAAATTAATTCACTTAAATTAAAATGGAAGACATAACACTCACAATAATTAAGTATAAGAAATTTATATACAAATAATATACGTCCTGTATTTATTGATTTTGCATAAAAAAATAATAAAATTGTTACTATGATCTAACACCACATAAGATATATAAATATCAATTTGGATAAGAACAAAAATATAGGGTTAGAAGCTTGTGATAATGAATATGCGAATAGTGCCATTTAATTTGTGGAAAATCTTGCGTACACTCCATATTGTGATTTTAACGAACCAGGAAGAGTGATTTGGGCGGACCACTTACATGGATATGTTTGCTCCGTGTTGGTTCCAAACTCCCACTTTGAATTGGATTTGATAATTGAGGCAAATTCAGAATTTAAAATTTTCTTTTATTTATTTAGTATTCCGATTAGTTTGATGTATATGTTAAAAAATAATAAGTAATATCATTAGTTTTACAATATTACATTTTGAATATAATTAATTCAAAGGATAACTACATAACTTAGCAAATATAGACTCCTAAATACCCTAGTTAGCCTAAGTTTCAATTAATTATAATTCATAACCCCTTTTACCTATTAATTATCCCTAATTGTAATTCATAGTCTCTCTCATCTATTTTTTTTCTTTATTTTCTATTACTCTCCTCTTTTTTTTCCCTTTTTCAGTTCTTTACTTTTCTGTTCTTTTTTCACTTTTTTTTTTGTTTTTTTCCATTTTTTATTTTTTTTCCTTTTTCTGTTTTTTCCTTTTCATTTTTTCTCCTTTTTTTTTTCTTTTTTTGTTTTTTTCTCTATTTTCTATTACTTTTTTTTTCTCTCATTTTTTCTCCTTTTTTTTTTTTCCTTTTTGGTTTTTCTCCTTCTTTTCATTTATGAGAATTAGAAAACACAGATACAAGTGTGAACTATAAAATACAAATATAAATGCGAACTATAACATACAAATACAAGTGTGAACTATAAAATATAAATACAAATACTAACTATAACATACAAATACAAATACAAGTGTAAACTATAAAATACAAATATAAATGCAAACGATAATATACAAATACAATGTGAACTATAACATACAAATACAAGTGCGAACTATAAAATACAAATACAAATACAAACTATAACATACAAATACAAATGTGAACTATCATTAGTATTTTTTTAATTATTGAAATACAAATGTGAACTATCATTTGCATTTTTTTAATTATTGAAAAGGAACGACTGATTTTCTTTCTACAGATACTTATTTATATTTAATGATATAGACACATAATTTTGTCCCTCTCCGAAAACATTTTTATCATTTTTACCCCTGTCTTACTGCGTGCCCTCACCCATATGATTATATCCCACAAAAATATAAAAAATAACAAAAATTCAATAAATCCCTAACCTTATCCTAACAAACTTTATCCTAACCACCTACCCCACCCCCCACTCACGTCACCACCCCCCACATTTTTTTATTCCTTTTTAATAAACACATTAACAACAAAAAGAGGGGGGCCCACATGTTATTCTTTTGGTCTACTTTCTTTCTAGATGATAAAGGGGATACAAAATTCACATAGAGGGGGAGATTCACACACACCACTATTATTCACCAAAAGGAGAAGCTCACTGGAACTCTCCATTTTTTTTGGAACCACAAGATAGCAACTACACATCAACACACAATTCTCTCATCAAGAAACCACTACACACAAAACCATTACCATCATCTTTCATTTTCATCTTCTACAGAAGAATAGAATCCACTCGCACCACACCTCACGGGAATTCACCTCAGGGAGAAGATAATTCTCCATTTTTCATCATCTCCATTCACCCACTGATTCAGCAAGATATTCAAACACGCACGCACACACTCCTTCAACCATGGACTGAAAATAGAGAATCGGGAGAGAAAAGATGTGAGGGAGAGAGATAGCGAAAGCGAGAGAGTTTTTGATGAAATTTCTCACCGGAATCGGTGTTCTCTTATCAAATCCGACCACCTGCAGACCCAAAAATCCCTGAATCCTTTTCGTCTCTTGTTCTCCGATGACATATCACTGAAATCTTCAATCGAGGAACATTGTCGACATTGTTTGTTATCATTACGGCTAAATTCGACCGAAAACACCATCTCCGGCCATATCCCACCGTTGAGGTAATCCAACCAGCCGTGTCCTCGCCTAAACAGTGGGAAAATAGTTCGGTTTGCACAAAATTGGATTCGGATTTGTCTATTTTTAGCAATTTCTATTTCAGGTCAGTAGAAAACAAGAGAGGGATACATACCGTAGCTGAGATTCACTGTTGAGGTTTGATTCGAGGTTCATCGGCGCCGACTCTATCGGATTTAATCAAAATAATATATCGAATTGAGAAAGCTTTAAATCGAGGTCCAATTCTACTCTTTCCTTCTTTTTATCTCATCATTTATTATATTAGGTGTGTTAGATTGAATATCATGTTTTTCTTGATCTTTGTTGATGATGAATAGTGATTTGTTTTGATTCATGATTGGTTCCCTTGATTATAGATTGTACGGTGAAATGGTATCTCGTTTGACAATTAAAATTAATTTGGGGGTGAGAATTGAAAACTTGACATAATTGGTGAATTTTGGTTAGTTTGATTCATTGGTTGTTTGACTCGAAATGAACGTTAATTGAACTTGGTAGTATCATGATACGTCGATTGGTTTAGACAAACATAGGTTGGGTAGGCAAAGTTTAGAATTTGTGGCTTTGGTTGAATGTTGAAAATTCCGTGGAATATTTGAAATTTTATTGAATAGTTTTATTTTTCGGCACTAAAAATGTATTCATTTGGGGGGGAATGCCTCGTGGGATTTGTATTAATTTATTCAGGGAATGCCCCGAAGTATCTTGTACTTGGAGGACGTTCGTGATGAAGGCCCGAGGCATCGGGTGAGACATTAGAGCTTAGTCTATGATTAGTTTAGAATAGGATTTATATTTCCGTAATTTTCTATTTTGAGACTGTATAACTCGGACTGAACACTATAGTTTGGATTCGTTTTGTTTTGTTTGTTTGTTTGATTGTTTTACATGTTTTTGTGTGGTTTGTACATTGTAGTGCCAAATTAGCCGATTCACTCTACCAAGCGATCGTGGTCGAACCATGGGATCGAGGGGTGCCTAACATCTTCCTCTCAGTCAACAAAATTCCTTAACCGGAATCTCTGTTCGCAAACCATTTTCTAGAGTCAAATCGTTTTGAAAAAGATTTTCCAAAGGTGAATTGGCACACCGATTTATGCCAAGTGGAGACTCTGAGTTTAAATGTAAAAATAATCCTCTTTCAGAACAAATCTTTATTTTGTCACTTTAATAATAAAAATTCTTTCGAACCTTAAAAACCATATCTTTTGGAGTTAAAAGGGGGTGTGACAGCTCTGGCGACTCTGCTGGGGATTTTTCAAAATTCGAGCTTATTTTTTAGAGTTGTATCGGCTTAGTTTGGCACTATAGGTCTATAGACGTTTTATTTGAGTTGTTTTGTGTTATTGTTTATCATTGTTGAGTGCCTACGTGCTTTTTGTTTACAATTTTTATCGTATGTGTTACTGCTTTATATCTGGCATCATGTGCATAACCCGAGTCATTCTTTCTGCAACAAGTCCTGGAGTGCACGTCGTGCACACAAACTCTAGTTGAGTCACCCTTATTTTAGGAAGGGGGAGCCGTCAGACGTATGGAGTGAGTGGAAAGAAAAGCAGCCACTATCGACCATATGCTCCCCCGAACAGCCTTGTTAGAAAACCCCAACGTAGGTCAGCCTTTAGGTCATGCTTATCTGCATCATATTAAGACCTAGTGGGACCCACGTGGCCCTTTATAGGAGACTTGCCTCTAAAACATCTCTATATGCTAAATGTTGCATCTTTGAGGGTAACTTGATCATTTGATTGACTGATTCGGAGAAAACATGTGTTAGAAGTAAGGTGTGTTTGAAAAAAAAGAAAAGAAAAAAGTGGAGTCGAAAAGAAAAAAATGAGTTTCGTAGTTTTTAGAGTTCTTTATGGCTTTTGTTTTTCACAATCCAAAAATTCAAAAAGATTTTTTTTTTTTTTTACCCTTTGCACTCATTTTGTCAAAAACAAAAATATCAAAAAGAGTTTTTTTTTGTTTCTTTAAAAAACTTTCAT
>NW_025842387.1:27836-36280 GCF_002878395.1 Capsicum annuum | reverse complement strand
GCTTATACGTATGGCGCACTACACACCCATAACCAAGACTCTACCCAACACAATTTTGCAGACACCCTGGGACCATAAACCGTGCTCTGATACCAAGTTTGTCATGACCCGAATCGGGGCCCTAGCCGTGACGAGCATTCCCAAACTCGAAGGCCCGGAATGCCCTCTATCTATCTGGTAATCATGCACATAATTCATATGATCAAAGTAATATGGAATAGACACAATAATACGAAAACATGGTCAACAATTTAAAACAGTTAAAGGCCTGAAAACATGTCCAATAATATTTAATAAACATCTATAATAGTCTACGAAATCTCTACTGACATACTATCTGAATAACTGGGACAAGGTCCCCAGCAGACCAAAAACCATACTGAAATAAATACCTAAATGACTGCCTTTCGAAGCAAAGAAGTCTCACCAACTGAAATCTGAGACAACCCTGTCTGTAGACTTTACTGAGAATCTGGACCCCTAGACTGAGCCTTAGTACCTGGGAGGAAGGGGGATCAGCACAATTATACTGGCACACGAAGCAATCCAAAATAGAGTAATTGAACATATATATATATATATATATATATATATATATAATACGTGAGAGCAAATGTTCATCAAACATTATGCATAAAATAGTTTCTGAAAAACACATGGGCATGTTCTGAAAACATGTAACCTGTCTGTAAATCTTAAACTCTGATCTGTGTATTACTTTTGAGTTAGGTGGTATCCCCTACAAGTCTTATATTCCACGAACGATATGGGATCCTCCATTGACTTGGTGGGGAAGCCTCCAACCCGAGTATGTTGCAAGGGTTGGAGTTCCTGAATCTAATACGCCACACGACACTTAAGTCAACATATAAATATATACCTAGGTCGGCAAACCACGATTTTAGGCAATGAGTTGCTTGAACTCAAGCCCTCTTCAAGGAACCACCTAACATCTCTGTATGCCCATTTTTAACCTTTTCTGTACATACAACATTCTGAATGTCTAAAATCATGATAGTCTGAAATGTCTATTAGTCTGAGTCTGATATGACATTGGTCTGAATTAGTATCGTCATACCAAGACTTACAAGTCCTGATTTCTGAGCCATAATATATTAAGCTAAAATTTTCATTTAAAGCATAATTTAGACCACCAAAAAATGCAATTGATATAGAAGATTTCGCGATTCGAAGCTCAAGTTAAAATCATGCAAAAACTTCATCAACATATGGTGGTCTAGTGCCTTTAGTAAATCCATGCCCTCTTTCATTACATGCATTATAAACATTAAATTCATGATAGATTCCCTCGTTAGTGATTTAAAATCACCTTTAAATCATAACAAGAGTTCAATCATTTCATATAGTGCTTTTCAAGGATGCATTGCAAAATAATTCTTATGCTATGAGAAATCTGAAAAAATCATAATAAGAGTGAATTCACCGAAAATCATGCTCTCAACAAGAATTCGTTATGAAATACATAGTTTCATACATTCATATTCTCAAATCACTTTGGGGAAGGTCAAAAGACCAAAACAATGATGTTAAAACATTTAATACATAAATATATACATAGATTCAAAAATCCCATTCTAAAACATAATTTTTCTATGCCCATGAGAATTTAGGAAAACCCCGCGTACCTCTATTTAGAAAAATAATGGGTGCTTCTTGAAGCCTGTGGATTGGGGATTCTGAATCTCTAATCAATTTTGAAAACCCACGGTTGAGTCTTGATTTATTTGGATTTTTAGTTTGAAACCCTTGGGAGTGTTCTTGAGAATTTTTAGATGAATGTGGATGTATTTTGGAGAATTGGGGACCGAATTTCGTGTTTATGGCTGAATAAGGGTGGGAAAAGGACCATTTTGCCCAAAAAACGGAGTGTTTAAGTCACTTGAAACCATAAGATATGCGCCGCATATGATATCTCATATATTTACATAGGTGCCGCATATTATATCGCCTATATTTACATAGGCTCCGCATATTATATCTCCTATATTTACATAGGCTCCGCATATGCTTTCCAGTGGTCATGGGCGATTGGTTAGGCGACGCATACTACTTTGAAAGGCCATAACTTCTTGCTCGGGTGCCGGATTTTAGCAAAATTGGTATCGCTGGAAAGCTAACTCAGAAACCTATCATTTTACACATAGTAGGCTCTCTAATTCGACATATACAAAGATTCATGGTCAATAGAATTTAACACAAATTATAATGTCTACTTAAACTTAATCGATCGAAGTAGTTTTCAACTCGTCCTTGAGTCAAATGACCTCTATGGTCTAAATTCAAGCTTGAATGGATTCACATACTATGCAAATAATTAACATACCATATTGTCATAGGATTTATTGATTTGTGACTATCAACGCATCGGAATCATGGTCTATATTGTAGACCGAAATTCAGGGCGTTACAGATTAAAAATCCCTTTTCAGATTAAAAATTTGCATTGGTCTAACTCAATCACTTTCTTGATATCCTTTTTTTAATTTTTCCAATCTTCATTTGTTGTCTCACAAGCAATGATTTTAGAAAAAATCAAATCCGCAACTGAATTTTGAATTACAGTTTTGGCTTTGAATTTTTTGAGCTTTTGATCGAGATTTAATTTGAGCAAGGGTAGGATTTTCAGGGAGTGGTTGTAATGGTGTATCTTCCGCTACAACTTCCCACAGATCATAGGCTTGAAGATATGACTTCATTTTCATGGACCGAATCTGATAGTTTTCGCCAGTGAAAATTTTTGGGGCATTCAATGAGAGACTGTTGCTTGACATCTTTTTGATTAAAAAATAGCCCTAAACTTTAAAAATAAGCATGGGTTGAAAAATATATCCGTGATGGGTTAAAATGGATAGCCCTGATGGGTTAAAAAAGATATGGTAGAGCTTTGGAAGAACTCACAGATCCTAAAAGATCAATGAGGCTCTGATACCACTGTTGGTTTTTTAAAAAGAAGATGGGACAGCGAAAAGGGGTTAAAATGACTCTCAATGGATTGAATAACTTTCAATAATCTTTTAACAGCTATCAATAAGTTTATTGAGAATTGAGGAGCTTTAAATAGCCAACATAAAACAAAAATCAGCATAATTTGAATTTCAAAATAATCTAAAATTTTTCAACAACTTAAACAACCTAATCTAAAATTTAAAATTCAAACTCCTCTTAACTCTAAACAACTTATTAACTAAAATTTACTACAGTAACTAAATCAATTTTCAACACTCCTCCTTTGATTTAGTTACTACAATTTTAAAAAGTATCTCCTCTTCAGCTTCCGCAAATTGTACTTGAGGATTGTTTTTAAGCTTGCACACTTTTGTAACATGACCTGCTTGTTTGCAATTTCCACAAATCACATCAGGTCTCCACCAACAAAAATTCTCCAAGTGTCCTTTCTTTTTGCAGTGTTTGCAAAGAGGATAATTACCTTTTCCTTTTTCGTTTTGTGCATAAAAGGCACTCTCAGTAACATTGACATTGTATTTTCTGAAGGCTCTTCTTTGCTCTTGTGCTTGAGGAGCACTAATTAGTTCTTCAATAGAGATAGTAGAGAGATGTTTAGACTCTTCCAAAGATGAGATTTTAGATTCGAATCTCTTTGGAATTGTCACAAGAATTTTTTCTACTATTTTGTCATCTTTGAAATCCTCGCCAAGCAACCTGATTTTACTGACAAGCGAAGAAAACTTGTCTGAATACTTAGCAATAGTTTCATCCTCTTGTATCCTAAGAGATTCAAAGTCCCTTTTCAGATTCAAAATTTGCATTGGTCTAACTCAATCACTTTCTTGATAGTATTTTTTTTCAAGCTTCATTTGTTCTCTCACAAGCAATGATTTTAGAAAAGATCAAATCCACAACTGAATTTTGAATTACAGTTTTGGCTTTGAATTTTTTGAGCTTTTGATCGAGATTTAATTTGACCAAGGGTAGGATTTTCAGGGAGTGGTTGTAATGGTGTATCTTCCGCTAAAACTTCCCATATATCATAGGCTTGAAGATATAATTTCATTTTCACTGGCCAAATCTGATAGTTTTTACCAGTGAAAATTTTTGGGCATTCAATGAGAGACTGCTGCTTGACATCTTTTTGATTAAAAAATAGCCCTAAACTTTAAAAATAAGCACGGGGTGAAAAAGATAGCCCTGACGGGTTAAAATGGGTAGCCGTGATGGGTTAAAAAAGATATGGTAGAGCTTTGGAAGAACTCATATATCTCAAAAGATCAATGAGGCTCTGATACCACTGTTGGTTTTTTTAAAAGAAGATGGGGCAGCGAAAAGGGGTTAAAATGACTGTCAATGGATTGAATAACTTTCAATAGCTTTCAATAATCTTTTAACAGCTTTCAATAAGTTTGTTGAGCATTGAGGCGCTTTAAATAGCCAACATAAAATAAAAATCAGCATAATTTGAATTTCAAAATAATCTAAAATTTCTCAACAACTAAAACAACCTAATCTAAAATTTAAAATTCAAACTCCTCTTAATTCTAAATAACTTATTAACTAAAATTTGCTGCACTAACTAAATCAATTTTCAACACTACTCAAATCCCTATATGGTCTCAAACAAGCACCATGACAACGGAACACCAAGCGATCAGATGTTTTGATAAGGTATCAGTTTATTCAGAGCAAATATAATTCATCCTTGTACATCAGAAAGACAACAGAAGGAATCATTCTTGTGCTAGTGTATGTTAATGACATGTTGATCACTGGAGATAGTTTAAAGCTAATAGAAGAGACCAAGACAATGTTTTATCAAAACTTCAAGATAAAGGATATAGGTGAGCTAAATTTCCTTGGAATAGAGTTTGCAAGGTCTGATAAAGGGATATTGATGCATCATAGAAAATATGCATCAGAGTTACTATCTAAACTAGGCTTGACAGCAGCCAAGCCTACAGTTACTCCTATGAACTACAATACCAAGCTGACATCTAGGTAGTTTGATGAGCATGTCAAGAAAAACCTGATACAAGTCAAATAGCCTCCTTAGCTTTTGAAGACATCTTTGGAGGCCAACACCTAAAGGCTCAAGACTTGGTCACCCTAAGAGCACAAGGATATGAAAAAAAGGCCCATTTTGAGCATGACTTAAAGCAATCCCGTGTATGGAAGGTTTCTTGGAAGATTACATTGATGTTAACCCGAGAACCACAAGCCTTAAAAACTTAAGGACTCTCGGGTTTGGACCACCTTTGTTGGTTCACAGTTTTGGTTCCCTTTACTAAGGGCATTTTGGTTACTTATCCTTAAGGGTATTTTGGATAATTCATATTATCTTCCAACACACCAAGGCCACCGTTGGTCATTAAGGGTAGTGTGGTATTTTTGTCTCCTTTTGTAATATACTTTAAGTAGTACATTTTAGGTCTGTTCTCTTTAGTTTATGAATGATGAAATATTGGAACATTGAAAGTCCTCTCTTTAAAAGTAGAACACCTTAGTTTAGTGTTAGTTAGGGATTGGAATAGCCATTGTAGTTTAGGGCTTGGAAAAGCTAGTATTGACCTTTGCTTGGAAATGGTGGATCTTGAGGTGCATTGGTTCCCTTGGCGGTCACCGTAAAAGTGTGGTGTTGATTATTACATTCATTAGGGGTTAGTGTCGAAATACTCTTGTTAGTGTTGAAATACACTTGGTTCTTCATCTTTTAATAATATTTGTCTAACTATTTATCCTTTTCATTCTTGCAAACTTGTTGTGTTATTCTTGTTCTCTACTCTCGATTTGTGTTTGTTCTTGTTGGCCGAAATTGTTGTCTTCTTATTCTTCATTTTATGTGTTGCTAAGCTAGTTTGGGTTGGATGAAATAGGTGTCAAACACCTTGTTATCTTCTTATTCTAGTGTTGTGTTGTGAATCCGAGAAAGGTCTCTAATCATTCCAAGGATCTTAGTGATTTGTGGACTATTTTGGAGTGTGTTTGTGAACTGTTTTGAGTCACTTAGTGAGTTCCTTGTTTTTCTTGTATCAAAACCAGACTGCTAATGATCAACCAGCAAACCAAGAAGCTTATCAAAAGTTGATTAGAAAGTTGTTGTACTTAAGTATGATAAGGCCAGATAGTCATTTGTGTTCAAGCTCTTAGTCAGTTCCTTCAAGATCCTAAGAAGTCTCACATGGAAGCAGCACTTAGGGTTGTGAAGTATGTTAAGAACCAACCAGGTCAAGGTGCTACTATTTAGTAATGCAGATGACAGAATAAGTGCCTATTATGATGGGGCATCATGCCCTCAGACTAGAAGGTCTGTAACAGGCTACTTTGTAAAGGTTAGAGAATCACTAGTTTCCTAGAAATCAAAGAAGCAAGCTATTGTCTCCAAGAGTTTAGCAGAAGCAGAGTTTAGAAATCTTGCTGCAGTCACAGCAGAGTTGATTTGGATCCTAGGCTTGATGAAAGAAATTGTGAATGAAGTAATTCTACCAATAGATGTGTTTAGTGATAGCAATCTGCTCTGCAAATAGCAGCAAATCAAATATACCATGAGAGAACAAAGCATATTGACATTGACTACTTCTTTATCAGGAAAAAATTGTGCAAGGAATGATCAGAACTCACTACATTGCAACCCAAGATCATCCTGCAGACTTGCTGAGGGACTGACAAGAGCACAACAAGTTTATCTCAATACCAAGCTAGGGATCTGTGACATCTTCAGACCTTCCTAGCTTGAGGGGGAGTGTTGAAGTATGAAGAAGAGAGTGGAGAAGGATCTAGAAGAAGCAATAATAGACTAGTTGTTTTTCTGTTATAACTGTTTTCAGTTAGTTACACTAGTGCTAACGGCTAGTTAGTTAGTTAGTTATCCTAATCTCTAACCTATAAATGTATATGACTATACACATTGAAGAATAATGAAAAAATTTGATTCTCTTTTCCCTCATCTTCTTTCTCTCTCAATTTTCTTTCTTTCTCTCTTCTCCTGTAACTATCAAACTATGTACTTTCTCCATTGTTGAATAAATAAGAAGCCTACTGCTATCTTGTATAATTACAGGATGCATATGTCCACTTGTTCAACTTTATACAAGTGTCTACTTGTGTAGACGGAAAGTTAGAGGGCATAGTGCCAGTTGAAGGCAAATTAAAGGGCAACAACAACAAGAACATACCCGGTATAGTTCCACCAAGTGGGGTCTGGTAGAGTGTAAGTAGACCTTGCCTCTACCTCACAGGTGATTAGCCAAGTTAAAGGATACGTTTATGTATTATGCCTTTTATTAGACTCAAAACATCTCCACATGTTCATTTTGACATGATATGCTTCAAGTTTCATCTAAGACGAGGAGGTTGGAGAACTATTAATTAATTTGAACTGAAGTCGAGCAGTAGTGAAAATTTTGATGGTGAAGGAAAGCATTATCAAATAAAGCATCATGAAGATAGATAGTTTCTTTTTGTTTTTTCAACCTCTCTACCTTCCAATTAGGTAGGGTAATCTGTTGCTCGGACTGTGTTGGATCGTCCCAAATAAGTGTATTTTTTGAGGATACAACATGGGTCCAGCAACAATTTTGGAGAGTCCGAGCATCATAGAGCTAAGGTCCGCATACACACTATCCTCCCCAGACTCCACTAGCGGGATTACGCTGGATATGCAGTTGTTGTTGCTGTTGGGGATCGATAGTTTTTCAATAGATTATCATGAACAAAATTTCCATGTGTCTCTTAATAATCTTAAAATATGGGTACTAGATGCTGCTAAAGATTATTTTTTCCCTAATCTTTAACACATTTCAAGGATTAAAGAATAAAGATATTATATGAAAATCATGTGTGGTGCATTTGATAATCTATACATAAAGCTTATGCAGTTTCTCTAAAAAGGTAAGTCGGAAAAAAAGTTAAATTTTACTAGTCTTGATCTATGGACTTTTCTCTCCGTTTTAGCCTCGATTACAACTTTGCTGATCATGTTATTTATAACATCATTGATCCCCTCTTGCGACTTGCAACTTTCAGGTCATAATTGGAACACAATAGATATGGCTTATGCTAGTGTTGCTTCTCTTATGAGAACAATACAATCGGTCCTAAATATCCAATTTTCTTACAAACTCATTTAGGCGTGTCTAGCCATTAAAAATTAGTCCACGTGGCATATTTTTATTCTTTTTTGCTAACTCAGTATTTTTTTTTTCATTTTTTAATTGATTTTTATTAATTTTGAGGTGTGCTTCTTAAATTATGAGTGACAATTTAGATGTGTTTCTCACACTCATAATAGTCTTAGTATGAAGCTCAAAAAACAAAAGGAATAATTTAGGTGTGTTTTTACAAGTTAATACTTTTTTGCAAACTAGTGTCACGGCACGTACGTTGCACGTGGGTCTTGTTAGATGTGTCTTTATCACCAAACATTATAGTTAGCACTTTCATTGTAAATAAAATCGTTGTGATTTATTTAATAA
>NW_025842387.1:13674-24836 GCF_002878395.1 Capsicum annuum | reverse complement strand
TAAAGATGATAACTCATTTACCAATAAAGTTAACCTAGTTATCATTTCTTGTAGTGACTCATTTTTCTCCATTTTGAAAGCCTCATATTCAGTGAAAAGTAATGCAATTTTGAATTTTCTCACTTTGCTAGTGACTTCATGTGCATTCACCAATGCATCCCAGATTTGTTTAGGAGTATTTTAATTTGACACCTATTGTACTCAGTTGGACCAAGAACACAAACAAGAATGTTTTTGTCTTTTGCATTCTTTTTTAGTGCAACAAGATCTTCCAGGTGAATTCACTCCTTACCTTTTAAACTTGATCTCCATCCACTGTCTTCATGGGAATTGTTGGTCTATCAGTAATTCTGTCCCATAATTCATAATCTACACTTTGAAGAAACGTTTCCATCCTTGCTATCCACCAAATAAAGTGAGAAACATCAAAGAGTAGAGGTCTAATATTGGATTGACCTTCACTGTTACCAGTAGGAGGTTCGAAATTCATCATAGTAATCTTTGTCTTACGTGTTAATCTTTTTTAAGAAAACTTTTCTTTTACACCACTTGTTAGAGTACGTGCCCTATTGATCAGTGACTTTTATGTAAGAGTTACCTATAGATGGAACGGGTTGTCTGACGTGTTCCAAGAAAGAAGTAAAATGGGAAGTAAAGAACACAATAATTTTTTACGTGGAAAACATCCGGCTCAAAAAGGTGTAAAAAATCATGACCTATACCTCTACAGGATTTAACCCCAAATTCACTAAATAAATCTGAGCCTCAACAACAACTGATTACAAGACTCTTGTAACCTAGGAATTATAAACTCTAATTCCTAACTACACACACACCACCCAAGGTATGTGTTCACCAAGTCTCTGAGTTTTCCCCAACTCGAAGACTAGCTCCTAGTTCAGTTTATAACACACTGAAACTAATATTTCATCAATATTCAACACAATAAACAACTCCTAACAATCAACGCTAAAACTCTTAGCTAAATTTTAAACTAGGACCAGGTTCTTCAATTGTATTTCTTCACTGATTGAGTAGCACTTCAATCTATCGATTGCTCTTTTTAGCGTTGTAAGTGCGTAAGTTACTCTGAATGATACATCTTCTATTTAAGCACAGCTCTTCAAAGAGTCATTCTTTATTTCAAACTCTCCCTTCAGTCAGAACTCTCATAGCATAGAGTTCTACTTCAAGTGAGATTCCTTCTTCAATTCTAACTCTTGTCTACTTAGTGTTGTAGTCAAACTCCAACTCTTTAAATCAGTACATGTTTATTTTCTTGAGTTTATCTGAATTAATCACCCATCTAGTCCTTCCTTGATTTTTGTATGCTCGTCTTTAATCATCGATGATTTTGCTATAAGTTTCAGCTACATGAGATAGTGTGTCTATGAACCAGCTTGACTAACATGTTTCATATCACTTCGTCAGTTTTTCAATCATCAAAACTACATTGTACCCAAAAAAAACATATGGAGGAACTCTTGATATGACAGTAAAAGAAAGATGTGCAGCCCTTTCTGTGAGACTAGTTTCCAAGAAAGGTGCAACTAACAAAAAGCAAGATCATCGAATTACTTTAAAGAAACATGATTTGATTAGGCCAATGTGATTTGATGAAATCCAAAATTGAACTATTTGTGAATATTAAAAGTAATTGAGTAGATGAGCATTTGTTTTTCCCCATCATTTTCAACATTTTACTTGTATAAAGATTGGCTGGACTTTATTTTTTTTTTTCTAAAAGAGAAAGTGAGGGATTTTTGGGCTCTAAATTATTTTTGGGCAAAACTTATTGGTCATTCTCATGATGACCTATTAAATAAAGTGTGTTTCTTTGGAGGGGCAGGGAGAGCCTTTATTTTTGGTCAAATGAGCGTTATAACAAGAGTTGTAGATTTTTAATACCTTTTGGTGTGTGTTAATCTATCTATTGAGGGGGGTGCGGGCTCCAACTTTATTTTGGGTAGAAATCTTCTTGGGATGCCCCTGATGACCTATTAAATGGATCATGTTTATTTGGAGGTGTGGAGAAAGCTTTTTTTTAGATCAAATAAGCGAAACAACAGGAATTGCGAATTTCGAAGGGTGTTAGTCCATGAATTGATGGGGGGTGTGCGCTCCTGCTTTATTTTTGGGTGAAACTTCTCAGGCAGTTCCCTAACTATCTATTAAATGGGTCATGTTTCTTTGGCGGTGATACAAGAATCAACCCACAACATGGAAACAAGACACAAAAAACAAGACAATCCGAGACCCAAGGTAAGAACAAGTCTCGGCCAATATCAACAATACAAGAGTGATGAGATAAAAAGGTGTTATACACCAAAAATAGTATCCACAACACTTAATGAACACAAGATTATAATAAAAACAACAAGAGATAACAACAAACCCACGATTTTCACTAGAACAAGAGACAAACACTACAAACGATTACAAGAATGAAAAGGATAGGTGGTGAGACATTCACCCTCACAAGAACTAAGAACCTAAGTGTATGTCAAACACTAAGACCCTTAATATATGTATAATAAAAACCTACACTCTTATAATGGCACAAGAGGACGTCAACCACTCAAGCACCGATGTTTCTAAAATTGTTTTGCAACACTAGTGATTCAACACTAGCATCACCCTCATTTTGGTTTTGGTGGATTTTCAAAGCCCTAAACTAAGATAGTACACTCTCCATAGAGATAATAAAGTTGTTCCAAAATGTGTCTTACAATATCATTAAACAACTAAAGAAATAAAGACCTAATACTAGTCTATTTATGGACTTATTACAAATGTAAGTGAAATGTCTCAAAAGCCCTTAATGAAAAGAAGACAAAAAGGCATCTATGGAGTGTATGTAGGGGCAGCCTTGGGATGTCCAAGGCCCTCTTCACACTTCAACTTGTACACTCCCTCGACTTGACTCCATGCATGCTCACGTACGTCCATCTTCATAATCATGCCGTATCATCCTCTCCATCTTGAGAGGAATTTGACCTCAAATTCATGACTTCTGCTCTATCAATTGGGTAATTCACATGCATTATCATACGGAAAAAAATCTACACCAGCATCTTTATTTTGCACCTCGACTTTCTCTCCATCTTGAGATATGCCCTCAGTCTCATCCTGCTCAATTCCCATGTATTCACTTGTTGGTGGGTTCCTTGTTGATCCATATGTTTCCCTCTTAACTCCTCCTCCCTCATATAAGTATCATCAAAGACTCCATATCCTTCATGTCCCTCTTTACTATATGCCTCTATATGGATGTGTCAATTTTGGGAAAGTGGAGCTTCGGTTAAGAGGATTGATTTGGTCAAGTGGAGCTTCGGTTATGGATCTTGGATGGGAGGAATGTGGCTTCCAAGTCCTTCTTGGTGGACTTGATCTAATGGTGGGGGAATTGGCCTAGTTAGCTCACGGTTTGGAGGGGAATTTGTAGCTTAGCTTTTGGCATTTTGTGGTGGTCTTGGAGGACTGATCATTGGGTGTACAGTTACGGGATTAGAAACATGAGAGTTCCTTCAACTCTCAACTCGATCCAACCTCTCAAGCATAGTAGACATATCACCCTTCATTGATGCCATATTTGAGTGTAATTTTTCAAGACCTGCATTTGCCCGAGCTATGTCACGGGAAATAGTATCAAGGAGGGCCAAAATAGTTTCCATTATGGACAAGAAGTTACCTACAAAACAAAAAAAATACGTTAGTTGTACAAGGAGTGACGTGGTAGCCTTTGATTGGTTGCGGATAGTTACATGGCAGCCTTTGAATGCATGTGGACTTTGAGAAATTTAGTGTTTGTCCAACTTGTGGAAGAGAAAAATTGGTTTTGGAGGGAAGACTACAGGTTTTTGGAGCCTCTTTTCACATTCAAAAGGGTTGACTTGTCTTGCACTTTTTGGGCAAGACACCTTTTTGAAGGGTTGGAGGCCCTTTCCTCTTTTGCCAACCTTGGAAAGAGTTCTTTCTCTCTTTTGGAAACAAGCCTTTTTGAAAGCCCTTTTTGTCCCTTACTTCTTTGGTATAGCTTTGGTATTAGTTTCAAGACAAATAATAGACTTCACTTTTTTCACTTAGTCTAAAAATCAATTCACTACTATTGAAAGTTCTCCTTGCCACAAGACTTGAAGATGGTTCAAGAACATCAAGAACCTTCAATAGAGATTCGAAGACCAAGGTTAAAATTGTTCCTCCCAACAAAAAATCCTCTTTAAACACAAACCCATAACAAAAAAACCACAATACACCTCCAAATCTCGGGTTCAATACAACAACTAACCAACAGCACACCTTCCTTGTCCCAGATTCACAACAACAACAACCAACAATTCACGTTCAATAGAGAATCCTATAAAATGGAGGGAAATGAGTCACTACAAGAAATGATAACTAGGTTAAATTTGTTGGTAAATGAGTTATCATCTCTAGGAAAGGTTTTATCTACTGAGGAACAGGTAGAGAAGGTCTTGAGAGTCCTACCAAAGCCTAAGTGGAATGTCAAAGTTATAGCCGTAATAGAAGATAAGTATCTCACTAGAATGTCCCTTAATGAGTTAGTTAGTAATTTGAAGACCTATGAGATGGACATAGAAGATCTAAATATGGCATCTGAAAGTGATGAAGAAGATGATGAAAATGGTCTCATGGCCATTGGAGATTCAAACACCGAAGAAGATGATGGAAACTATGAGGTAAGTATTCTTGAACTCAAAGAGAAGTTGAATTTATTTTCTAAAAAGAAACTTATTTCCTTAATGAGTGCTCTAGTTGATGATTTCCAAGAATTAACTTCTGATAGGGATAAGTTATTCAACAATCTTGCAAGTCTCAAGTTTGATTTTATTAATCTAGAAACTTGTAAGAACACTGTTGAAAAGAAAAACTGAACTCTTAAGAAACAAGTTAGCAGACTTGATTCATCAAACCTAACCCTCAAATCTGAAATCTTGAAACTGACTCTTACGGAAAAAGGAAAAAAGGGTCAAAGTGAGGAACAAGAAAAATTTGAGTCAGAATTGACTAATATTAAACATGAATACTTTTGTGAAAAAGAAAAGGTTAGTCAATTGAGTCAAGAAGTTTCTAAATTGAAACTTGATCTTGAAAGAGCTAATAGATGGACACATTCTTCAAGAATTGGTCATAAGTTAGGTCAAAGAACTCACAATGAAAAGGCTGGGTTGGGATTTTATAAAAGTTCTAATGCTATTAAAGATCTGTGTTATATTTGTGGTAACCAGGGATGTCCAGTTGCAGCAAATATCAAATCAAGAAGCATAAGACTAGCAAAAAAATCTGATTCCATGTTAGCATAAGCTAACAAAAAGATCAAATCTTGTCAGATAAATAGGTCATATAACATGTTGCCTCGATGGGATAGAAGGAACCTCATACATCCTTTTTCTTATAAGAAAGGAGCCAAGCTTGTCTGGGGGCCTAAAGTTAACCCCTAATTTGTTTTGCAGGTGAGAGTTAAAGGAGGCAAGCAAAATTTATACATGGATAAAGCTTGGTCAAGGTATAAAACTGGAAGCAAATAAAGATTCTTTCACTCACCACATTTAAAAGGGGAATGGATCTTTTGGAGATGGCTAACAAAAAAAAGGTGATGACAGTGAAACTGATGAGAATGCACAGGAACATGTTGTACCACCTGGATCAACTGTTGTATAGACTGAGGGCATATTGACAGGGGGGACAACAAATCAAGAAATTGATGCATCAATAACACCAAGACAAGCTGATGATAATTTTTTTGATAATTCATAAGAATTGGTGTTTTCACAAGAATTTTGAGATATCTCATGGGAATCAATGGCTTGAGACTACGGTATTTAAATGAAAGTAATTTCACTCTTGAGGGCTATAAAAATGTTGACTATGTGGGTTATTTAAATGATTGGAGAAGCACTAAAGGCACTAATTAGAGAGCATTTTGAAAGGAATAGGTTAGATTTAGGGATGATTAAAATTGTATGAACTCCTATCAATGATTTACTAGAATAACTATTTTTCTTTTAAATCTTATTAGCTAAAATGTTATTCGATTCAGTCTTGCACATTTAGTTCTATGTCCTAATTCCAGATTTTTGACTCTTCTAACCTAATTTTTTATTATATTGTATAGAAAATAGGTACAAGCAAGCAATTGTGACCAAAAAGTTCTACACTGACATAAGCATAGGCTGTCTAAGTTAAAACGATTGAGAAAACCTGTTCTATTCCTCACACTTCATCCTCCCCTTGTCCTATGATGCTGACGAATTGGTTGACCAAATTTTCTTTGACTCTCTCCAAATGGTTGTGTAGAAATGTGTTAATTCTACACCAGAAATTTCTTCTTCTCTCTCAACTAAAATATCAATTTTTGTATCATGAATTTGCCAAAATTGATCATCAATCACATGCAACATATGTTTCTGAAAAATGAAAAGGGACATGCTCTTCCTTTTAGTTTCTCATTGGCTACTTTTTTGGGGATGTCTCAGTCCTAGTTCAGGTTTGACCTATAAAACAACAATGGATGTTTTTGAGCTAATGAATCATGCTGCTATACCTGTTTCAATAAGGAGGGCTAACACTCATTAGAAAAAAACTGATAATAAAGAAATGATTTAGCTAAAAGAATCTGAACTAGAAGTTGCACAAGACAGTCATGAATAAGAGGTCTTTACAACTAGGATCATGACTTTGAAGCTTGACCTTGATTGATAGAAGAATGAAAATATTGAAGTCATTCATCAATTGACACAGTTGATATCAATTGTTCCACCTTTCTCATCAACTCCTCACTATTTGTATCCTTAGCCATGTCCCACTTTTATACCATATTTTTTAATTAATGCTCAGTGGTTTTTCTTTGTTCAGTACTAGATTAGGTTTAATGTGGAACATGCTCTATCGGTTAAATGAAATGGTTATCTTTGCTAAATTGAATCATATTTTTGCTCTCTTTAATACATTACTATGTTGGCTAAAGTCTTTGTTTGATTCTTTTGGTGATAGCCTCAGTGGCCATGAATAGCATAATAAATCACTTTGGCTAGTACATTATTGCATTAAAAATGGTTTTTCAATGATGCCAAAAAGGGCAAGATAAGAGGGGTGCAATGTTTATAACCCATTGACTAACTTGTTTCATTCTAGTGTTTTATATTTTAGTGTCTGCAGGTGAAGATGTTTGAATGCACAAAGAAAAGAGGCTTGTCATCATCAAAAAAGGGGAATTTGTTGGGTACGATGTAGTTTTGATGATTGACAAACTGACCAAAGTGATATGATGATGGTTCACAGACACACTGTCTCATGTAGTAGAAACTTGTAGCAAAATCATGGATGATTAAAGACAAGTATGCAAAAATCAAGGAAGGACCGGATGGGTGGCTAATTCAAATAAACTAAAGGAAATAAACATGTGCTGATTTAAAGAGTTGGAGTTTGACTACAACACTAAGGAGACAACAGTTGAAATTGAAGAAGGAGTCTCACTTGAACTAGAATTCTATGCAATGAGAGTTCTTATTAAAAGAGGAGTTTGAAATAAAGAATGACTCTTTGGAGATCTATTCTTAAATAGAAGATGTATTATTCAGAATAACTTGCGCATTTACAGAGAGAGAAAGGGGTAAATACGAGAAAATTGAGAAAGTTCATAATTGAGAGAATTCCAGTACAAAGGAATAGATTGACTAACCTGTTTCGCAGGACAAAACTTTACAGTTCGTGAGTAAGTTTAAATGTATTGTTCTTATTGAGTTCTAATTTATTACTTTCCTAGATTGATTGTTTAAGAACAATACTGAGCTGAGTTAACTTCAAGTTTGGGATAACTCGAAGTGGGTTCAACAGTCAAGGGTGATTGTTGAGTTATAGGAATTAGAGTTTATGATTCCTAGTTGTTGAGTTATAGGAATTAGAGTTTATGACTCCTAGTTATTGAGGTATAGGAATTAGAGTTTATAATTCCTAGTTGCTGGTTACAAGAGTTTTGTAATCAGTCGTTGTTGAGGCTCAGACTTATTTAGTGAAGTTGGGGTTAAATCCTACAGAGGTACAGGTCGTGGTTTTTTACACCTCTTTGAGCCGGGTGTTTTCCACGTAAAAATCATTGTGTTCTTTACTTCCTGTTTTACTACTTCCTTGGAACACTTCAGGCAACCCGTTCCATCCATAGGCAACTCTTATGTTAAAGTCACTGGTCAGTAGGGCACATACTCTAACAGCTTCTCTTTGGGCTATAATCTACTTCATTGCGTGTATAAGATCCGACCTTATCTTGGCTTGGCGACCCGGTATGGCATCCATTTGCAAACTGGTGTATTTGCAGCCATGTCGTGTGTTGGTTTCTCTTTCCATGTCAGTTGAACAGCAAAATCTGAGCCCTAAACTGAGATACCCAATTGGGTTCTTCAGTTTTCTTGAACACCCCATTTCAGAGGCAGATGTTTTATCAAATTGTAGTTCAAAAATTAAGTAATCGGAGTAAAGAAATGTTTTTCAGGGTGGTTGAAGCTTATGTTTATGGGATTTCACTGTGTAAGTTGTTGCTGTGTGTGAAAAATTGTTTGACATTGTTCAAACACCTACTTGTGGGGTAGTTTCCATCTTTCGAATGAGGTTTCGATGATAATACTTATGGCAGAATACCCACCACAGTTTTAGTACAGAAAGGAATACACTTCACAAAGTTGGGATTTTCTGTAAATTGTGGTTGCCCGTCTGTTACGTCCATGATTTCTTCTTCATTGATAAAACTCAACAGCCCTTTGAGAAAAAAAATAAAAGATCAAGTATTATGGTGACGTTTGGCCATAGAATGCCAAATATTTTAATATGCTTCCCTTTTACTGCTTGTGCTTCGGTAAGATAGAAATGATACAAGAAGGTAGTTGTTCTCTCGGAGTTTGGAACCTAAATAAGGTGTTTTAATGATGAAGATTTTCTTCTTTCTGGGCAATAATTTTCTTCACCGTGTTGAGAAAATCAAACCTGTATCTTGGCGGCATGACTCGGTAAGGCATCCATTCGCTAACGGTGTATCTTCAGCCACGGCGAGTGCTTTGTCTCTGCATATTTGTAGAACTGAAAAATCTGAGCCCTAAAAGTTTTACTATAACACCCTATTGGGTTTTGCGGTTTTGTTGAACACCTGATATTTTTCATCTATTGTCAGCTCAAAGTTATGGTAGTCGGAGGGAAAAGAGGATTTCCAGGGTGTTTGTCCATCTCTGATATACTTATGATTTCTTGTTTCTCTAATCAACAGCCCTTTAGCTGATAAAGGATAAATACTATATATGCTCTTCCTTTTTCTGCTTCTGTTTACTACCACAGCTGATTTTCACAAATATCCACTTTTATGTCCCTCTAAATACAAATGTACCTGCTTTTTAAGAGTACTGAGCCTAAATGTGGTGTTCTATTAATGTTGATTGATCGGAAAATTGATCGAGAGAGGGTAAATCATGCAAATACTTGAAAATGTGTGCTGTGATGATGGTCTGCTTCTTTCTGGGCTATAATTTACTTTATTGCGTTAAGAAAATCCGACCCGTATCTTGGCATCCATATGCAAACTGGTGTCTTATAGCCACGGCATGTGTTGTTTTCACTTTGCATATTCACATACAACAAAATCTGAGACCTAAAAGTTGGCCTAAAATGTGACAATCGGAGAAAAAATGTAATTTTTTGGGGTGGTTGGCCATCTCTGGTATGTCTATGATTTTCTTCTTAGCTCTAATCAATAGACCTTTAGCATATGTATGAGGTTCTTATGTGTGTACATATAATAATGTATCTTTATGTCTCTCTATCTGTGACTACTTCCCTCCTGCCTGCCTACTTTTTCGGCAAAGCACCAGCGAAAGCATATAAAATGGAGGTTCAGTCCAGTATGAAGAATGGAAAAGGGCCAAATCTAGCCCACAAAAAGAGAACAGAATTCTTGGAGGGTGGTTTCCCCCTCTGATTTTCCTATGATTTTTCCTTTAACCAAACCAACAACGCTCTTCAGATGTGCCGCAAACATACTCCAATCTTGTGTAGCAATTGTTAAAAATTGCTTGAAGTTGTCCAAATTCCTACTTGTGGGAAAGTTCCAATCTTTCAAAAGTGGCTGTGAGGATAATTTAGTCATCAGAGAGATGGGAGAATCCTCACCGAAGTTTATGCCCAGAAAGGAAAAATGAGACATCGAGGAGAGGATTTTCTGTAAAGAGTGGTTGGCTCCTCTCTTCAAATCCCTGATTTCTTCTCAATCGATTAAAAACCAACAACCTTTTCAACAGAAAAAATAACAAGAATATTGATTTTCGAGTTATATATATGTATGCTTATTCCAGTTTCTGCTTCTCCTACTGCTACAGCTGATTTCACAATTAGTTACTTTTATGTCCTTGTAAAATACCAGGTAGAAATGACACAAGGTAGCCCCTTTTATTGGGCCATTTACAAAAATGTTGATTGGATCTAAAGAAATGGGTTGTGATGCTGATTTTCTTTGCATTGAGAGAATCTGACCCGTATCTGACTCGGCATGGCATCATCTGTAAACCGATATCTATAAACCGGTGTCTACAGCCGTGGCGATGTCACTTTCTTTTTTCATGTTAGAACAGCAAAAGCTGAGCCCTTAAGTGTATGCTAACCATTTAATGGTTAGATATCGGGAATTGAATCACCCAATTTTGTTCAGTTTTTTTGAAACACCCCATTTTAGATGCAGTGCTCTATCAAGTTTTAGCTCAAAATGAGGTAATTGGAGTAACAAAAGGGATTTTTCATGGTGGTTGACCATCTCCTGTATGCCAGTGATTTATCTTAGCTCTAATCAGACACCTTTTTAGCACATGTATGAGGTCTGTATGTATATGTATGTGTGTGCGCGTCTGTTTGTCTGTCTATCTGTGTCTACTTTGATCCGGTGTGGCTATATTTTCAGAGAACGCAGAAGCAAAAGCATAGGAAAGGGATAGTTGAGAAACTTATAAGGTCTGGTTAAATTATCTTTTATAAATCAGAGTGTGCTATAGAAATATGGAGATTCAACCCACTATTAAGAATGAGGCCAACAAAGGAAAGGGAATTCGTTGAGGGCGGTTTCCTGTGTAGAGTATGCAGAGCAACCCAAATGAATGAAAGAAACATATACC